>NC_083625.1:2382505-2407505 GCF_963584025.1 Labrus mixtus
GGCGTTAATAGACCCGAGTTTTTTGCGATAACACATTACGACTCCAACTGCGTCGGACTCCGGCAGCAGCAGCAGCAGCAGCAGCTGGCTGGGCGAGGGGCTGATGAAGAAAGATTGCTCTTAAACCTTGAAGAATGAAAGTGAAGATAACTCGATATCCGTCCTCCCCGCGGCTGATGTGTAATGATCCTGCATGACTGACACCAAAAAAAAAAAAAAAAAGAAGCATTTTCTCTGAACTGAACTCTCAATGTAGTGTTTTTAATCAGGCCCACAGCGTGCAGTATAGCCGCCTATATCTTCTTTCCTCGATCTCATATCAGCTCACCTTTGGGGAAAAAATAAATTAAAATGTCGCTGGTGATGTGTTTTTATTTTTTCTTCCCACCGTTGTTGTGTACTGATGGAAGATATCTAATGCTCCCTGCCTTTTAGCTGAGATGACAAGCACACTCATTCAATGTCAAAGCCTCCAGGGACGTATTAATCAATGGGCATTATCCCCAAAATCACATTAAGGGTTCTAACTTACAGCTATAGCCACTCGTGTAATCTTTCACTGTAGCAGCTTGTCATCTGTAATACACAGCGGGGGGAGACACACCCAGACACAGTCCTTCCCCCCTTGAACCACAACCAAAACAGAAAGTGTTTGAGTTACGGGGGTATTAATTATGTGCTGCAGACGGGTGTCCGACGGGAAATAAGTGTCAAGTAAAATTTACATAAATTTCCCTTCTTGCGACACATTTCAGGCCACCGCTAATTCAGCCAGAGTGGAAGTCCCACCCGGTTTGGAAAATGATTCAGGTTTGGCCGTGACACAGAGGTCTGCTTTCTTTCATGTGCAAATTTACAAGCAGGCATCTCTGCCAACTGCAAGCCAGACGCAGGTCGGACTACTTATGCAAGTCATGATGTAAGAAAATTAAACCAGGAGAAGAGAGTGTTTTTAAGATATAAAATAATCCATACGCCCCGAAATCCGTCGCTCAAATCTTTTTTCTTTAATGTCGAACCATTTAATGAAATCGTTTTTTTTTAACCGTAGTTTGCTGCTCTGCGTGTGTGATGTAACTTTGTGTGCAGCTACAGAGTGAAGAGCCTCAGGGTCTACTTAAAGGGCGCTCTGCTTTCAGGTACGTTAGAAGAATTATAAAGCCAGCGGAGAGGCTTTTCAGACGCTCAGATCAGATTGGAATAATCTAGCTTTGTTGTAATAGATTGTGTAATATCTGTTTGTTTGTGCCATCGTCCAATGCAAACGCTACACGATGGAGCTTTCTAGTCAAATGCAGTTTTGTTTGTAAAAAATAAACTCTAAATAATTTATTTCTGTTGTCAGTTATTCATGGTTTATTATGAAGGGATTTCAGGCATCTAGGAACTAATAAGAAACTCACTTCTGATGGCCACACACCCGACGAGTTTCACATCTTAAACATGGGAGAACACAGACATGAGGACATTACTTTCAAGATTTATTTTTGGGCTTTTTAAGTCTTTATTTTAGAGATTTGACAGTAGATAGAGTCAGAAATCAGAGAGAGAGAGAGAGAGAGAGAGTGTGGACGGTCAGATTCCAACTCAATTCAGCCACTTGGACGAGTACAGCCTCCGTACATGGAGCGCACAAACTAACCACTAGTCCACAGGCGCCCCGGTTTCAAACACATTTTTAACATTATAATCCCCCAAACGCACACACACATATTGTTTATAGTAAAGAGTAATAATAATGTGGACGATGACTGATGCATCAGACGATATAAAGACACTCGTGTCGCTGCCAATACTCCACCAGCTGATCTTCTTTTTCGTCATTCCACTTGGATCAGGGCTCAGTTATCTTTACGTTCACTGCCATGTTTGGTAAATGGACTTGAGCTAGTCTTCTGACTACTCAAAGCTCTTTTACACCGCAGGTCACACCTACACATTCACACACTGATGGTAGAGGCTGCTGGGTAACGAGTCCATCAGTATCAATTAATCCATTCATACACATTCACACACTGCCGACAAAGCAGCAGGAGCAACTTGGGGTTAAGTGTCTTACCCAAGGACACATCGGACATGTGGCTTCACGAGCTGGGGATCAAACCACCGACCTTCCGGTTGAGAGATGACCGACTACCACTGAGCCACAGCCGCCCCACGTTTGTGACGTCTAAAACGACACAACATTCAGTCGGTGACGCTTCCCGATCTGCTCGCTCTCATTGGCTATTGCGTCAGAGACAAGCTCAGTGTCTCTTGCTCCTTCACAATAAAAGCCTCATGAGCGGCAGCAGTAGAATATCCTTCTTTGACACAACTGTTGAGGAAGATTTCAGTACACACAGACGTTTCCTTAATGTTTGAGTCTCTGCTGATTTTGTTTTCCAATCAAATGTTGGTTTTGCAATTCAGGTCCTTAACGGCAAACTTACACCCAGCAGCAATAAATAAAATCATCATGAGTTTAGTATTTCTGAGTGGTAACTGCTTATAAATAAACACGTCTTCTTCATGTTTAGATCATTGATGCTTTCTCTGGAATGTGCTGCTCCTGTTGTATTTTCATGTAACGACGCTGAAACCTAAAACAAATTAAAACGAAAACACAAAAACAGATTTCACCAGTTTTAATGAACCACTCCATCCGAGGGCCTCTGGGAAGGACTGGAATTAAACATGGCGGCTGCATTAATGTGAACACTGACAATTAGGGATGGTACCAATTATCCAACCTTCTGTTGGTGCTTTTGAAGACGAAAAAACATTAGATAGAATTATTATTTTATACCCGACTGTTTGTAATTCACAGATTTTATTATAATGTTTTAGTGTCATGCCACATGGTCGCCGAGTGGTCTCGCTGTGACACACAAACACCTGGCCACATGTAGAGAGACACTGCAACGTCGCTGAAAACCGCATCGCAGCGATGCTCAAACCAATTAGAGCGATGACTCACAGAAGGGGGAAAACACAGAGAGCTGCCGGGCACTTGAAATGTGACATAAATTCATCCACAGCAATCCCAATCTGATTGTCTTCATACAAATTGGATAAACGGCGTGTTGTACAGTTTATCGTGCAGCCACCGGGCTCCAGGCTGCTCCGAGGCTTCACAGCATGATTCACACCAGAGTGCAGTCTGAACATCCATAATACTCTACATCTGCTACACTTCAGCAGTCACTTCCCGATGTTCAAATTAGAAAAGGGACATCCGATAGTCATTTACATTCATATTGCAGTGCTGTGAATTCTTCAATAATAAGAGGCTGCATAGAGGTGATTTGTATTGTTGTGTTAAATCTGCATTTATGGATGTTTTAGCCACTAGGGGGCAGCAGAAACAAGCAGGGAACACAACTTTAACATTTAAAGGCAGGGTTGGTCATTTCCTCCAGATCCACTTTTTTAAGATGTTGGTTGAAATTGTCTGACAGAAATTAATAACTCATGTTCTCTGAAAAAGGTAATGAATGGACCTCCGGGTCGAGTGGCCTCTACACACATTGTGGAAACGAGGCATTAGAATTCTGAGAGCTGAAAACGCTGAACTGCGTTGGTTTTGAAAGAAAAATGGACGCTGCCGGTGCAGACTAAAAATGGCTTAAGTGGGCATTTAGGTTCCCTTATTTCTTTTACATTGTTGCACTTTAGTCCACTTTTGTCCGGCCGTAAGAACCTAAATGGGTTCAATATGAATCCAGTTAGAGGACAGAAGAACATCCCTGGACAACAGTCTGTGGAAATGACAAGATGGCAATCTCCTTTTTATGGAGTGTAACATCAAAATGTGACTATGAAGGAGATAAAAAGTATTCTTCTGTTTTGGTTCCACTATCAGGACAGAACAAGCCCTCCTTTCTAAGTCCTGTTTAGACCGCTCTTCACTCTATAGTATTCATGGTAGCCCTGCATATACAGTATGTGTGGTTATTTTATTTTATGCACAGTCAGCAATAAACAAAAAAAGCCTGATGATGCAGTACATGAGACAAAGACGCGTTTTGTTTTTTAGGTCATGGAAATGAGGGCACTACATGAACCGTGCAGGTGATCCCTCAACGTGCTACACAAACACTCACCGCTGGTTTTTTGCTTCCTTTTTTTTTTTCTTAGTTTCTCAAATCGTCATCCGACAAATATAAGAGCCGCCTTCAAGAAATATGTCAATGTAAATAAAACCATCTGTCATACACACAGAGCAGACAAGAATAAAAAGAGCTATCCTAGTTTATCATAAAGCTGTAGAGTTATCCTGTTGGGTCCAGTCAGGTCAGTCCATGACAGATTGAAATACATCCTAACTAAGAAGGGAGTATCATCCTACAGAGTCGGTCTTCTCTCAACTGGAGGGTCGGGGGGGTTGGATCTCCATCTCCTGCAGCCTAATGTCCCCAAATTGATTAATCAAAAGCTTAGTCAGAGCCTGAGGCCGTATCACATCCTGTCAAGGTCATTTGAGTGTCACTGCAGCTTTAAAAGTAAAATAATTCAGCGTTACAGTGAAAGTCATATTTGATGTTTTAGCCCGTCAGAGTCAAACCGATTTTTAATTTTCAGCATTAAGTGTATTCCTATCATCCAAACCCAACATGTAAACACAAAGGCAGGTTCTAAAAAAATGATTTTTAAGCAGCATTTTGAGAGGCGGGCTCAGTAAAAGTGAATATAAAATCAAGTTAATCACATCCTTTTCATGGAAACAAACAAATTCAGAGGCTTCAGAGAACAATAATTTGTTGAGTCACAGTGGGTGTTGGACTTCCTCCTCTTTGTCTTTATTTTCCCACAGAGCCCCTGATGTTTCTGCAGCTCACACAAAATGAACACGTCCATTGCATTTGCTCAATTCATCATCATCATCGTCGTCGTCGTCAGCCTCTTTACATGTATTTGTATTCTAAGTGATTTTCTCCTCATCGCTCACGTCGGCCTTGGAGTAATTCACCGGGTTCAGGCGTATCAGTGCTTATTACAGAGTAACATAATGTGTGCCTGCCTGAGGGAGGGGACCAGCGTGTGCATGCATCAGTCTCTCATCTGGCCTAATGTGAGCTACTTAAATCTGGTTTTTATTGGCATTTAAAAATTCTGAATCTCTCTCTGACACTCGGCTCTCTGTTTAATCTGCGTCACCGCCCTCCAGGCTAAACGTATTTGTGTGTTTCATGACGTGTGCAGCCGGATTTCTGATATGTGTCATCACACTGTTTGAACACACCATTTCAGTTACATTAAACTCAGGGTTGGTCATTTCCTCCAAATTCACTTTTTTAAGATTTTGGTGGAAATTGTTTTTAGGTCCTGACAGACATTAATAACTCAGGTTCTCTGAAAAAGGAACAAAGAAAATCCATCATCTGTATCAGTTTGTAAGTCTGTAAAAACTTCAACCAATGTCTGCCATGAGGTACCAATCTGATGAACCAATCACATGCCTCCCTGTCTCCCTGCTCGCTCTCTACCTCTTGCGTGCTCTAGCGTCTCGAGATAACACTTGTTAGGAATTGACGCTATACAAATAATGAATGAATTGATTGATAATAAATTGGCAGTATATAAATACTAGCAGCTACATGATTGGTTAAAACTTCTCAGACCACAAAAATGTAAACCTAAACCAGAATACTCTCGATATTTAAAGGAGACATATTGTGAAAAATTCACTTGTACAGTGTTTGTGAACATATATTTGGGTAACCTGAGAGTCTACTGACCCACAACATGTGAAATAAACCCATCCAGTCCTTTGTTTGTGGTCTGCATAAGTCTTACAACACAGAGAAAAATGCTCTGTTTCAAATGTGCTCTCCTTGTGATGTCACAGTGGGATTCTGGTAAAAAAATTAAAATCCCCTCCCCTCCCCTGGTATCTCCACCCATGGACTCCACCCCCAGCCTAGAACAAAACTTTTGCACAGGTCCGCCATATTTATTCTCTCTACAGAGGAGTGATGTCTACGGGGAAAACTCAGGGGGCGGGGCTCATTGTATTTAAAGAGACACACACACCAAAACGGAGCGTTCTGAGAGAGCTGGTTTATACAGGGTCACAAACCTCCTCTGGTGCTTGATTCATGTTATATTTTGACCACAGCACAGCACAGATGTTTCATTTAGACCACAGGGGGACTGTTTGAAAAGGTGGAGGAGGGGGGATGATATGTCCTCTTTAAATTTAGACCCCTGCCAACAGATTCTACATTTAAATTTAGAACCTGATAAAAAAAGATGAACTGCAGGACAGTCCAAAAAAAAGAAAAAAAAAAAAAACGAGTCTCATCACCTGCATCTGTATGGAAACTCACAACATCATGACATCAAACGGCAGGTTGAGATGAAACCTCACACAGATCAATAGAGACAGCTGGTTGCTGGTTTTCTGCACCGCCCACCTCGATGCTAACAACATCCTGAACAATGTTAGCGCTACCTCGTTTGAAGAGGAGTGCTCATGTCCTGAGATGACACCACGCTTCAACACAAACAAAGCTGACATCCTCCAGTTGTGAATCTGCGACACACACTCATTAAGTCTTACGTTCACATCATGTTGGGGGGGGGGGGGGGGGGGTGGAGGTTAACAGTGTGTGTTTGCTCGGCTGTCAGTGGTCGTCCTGCTGCAGTGATGTCTACTTTTTTTTCAGCTTCTCCTAATGACATCAATCCTCGTCTTCTGCAACAGCGTCCTGGTTATTAAAACATGAAAAACTGTTTGCATAACGGATCACTCCAAAACATCATTAGCCATGCATGCATTCACCTCTCATTGGATTCATGTCATTTACATAATTATGTGGTTGCAAACCGTGTATCTTGGAAATGTCATGTTTTTGAAAGCGTGGGGAATTTTTTTTTTTTTTTTTTTTGACGTGTTTTGAAGACTTTGATAAACTCCCATCGCTGCGTCGTTACAGCACCGTGATTGCCTTCAGTCGCAGAATAAACATCTTAAGAGTATAAGGAAGCTTTTACGCGTGCGGATCTGCAAACATGCATTACTGATTCATGACGGAATCAACGCTCTAATTCTTTAATTAAAGAAGAAAACCCTCGTCTGATGTGATCCCCTCTTCATCTCTTCATCTCTGCAGATTATCAGGAATATGTTTCACAGGAAATTCATCTTTTTTTTTTTGTAATTGTTGCGACTGCGTCCAACATGTAATTTTCTGCATATTAATTGAATTTGTGTCAGTTTGGATGTTCTTAAACTAAACTTGACCGCCCCCCCCCCCCCCCCCCCCCCCGAAGTGAGTCTGTGTTTCTTCCTCTGTTCCCTCTCAGACTCAGTGTTTGAAATATCTGTGCCTTTGTCATCTTTAATTCAAAGCGATAATTATGTAAAGTTTTAAATGACACTTTGTAACTTTTGAACAAAGAGGCGAGTTTAAATTAATGAGCAAAAAAACACACAAAGCCTTGAACGTTGGCGTGCACTCTTGGGGTTTTTTGGCCGGCTCCGGGTGTGAGTGAGCGGTGAGTAATGTTTCCAAACTTCTGAGTGATGTTTCTGTTTGTTTCTGCGTCACTTCACATGAACTCTGGGAACAAAGTTGATGAGTAGGGTTTTTATGATTTGTAAGGCTCCAGCTCTTTTCCTGGTGTCGATCGAAGGGTTGATCGATCCAGCATTTCCAATATGGCCGCCGCCATGGATAGTCTTCAAAAACAGCTGTCAGAATCCAATGGTTGACGTCCATTTTTTTATACCGTCTATGAGAAGACCATAGCTGGTTGGACAGGTCCAAATTTGAAACATTCATTCACAAATTTGAGATTTTATGTTTGTTTGTTTTTCTTAACTTTATTGGTTATTTGAATCAAATACAATTTACAAATAAAAAAATAAAAATAAAAATGCTAAAGTTCAACATGCAGCGTTATGTAGAGTCTCGTTTCATTCAGTTTTTACAGATTAATTAGCGAGCTATCAGAACTTTAAAAAACAGATTCAAACTGTGATCTTTACTCCGTCCTCTTTCCCTCGTCTTCTTCCCTGTCTCGCTCTAAAACCGTGTTCATTTTTCAAACAAATTAAGGACAGAGAGTTTGTTCTCCTCATCTATTCGGAGGTGTGGATTTTGGCTCTTTAAACACAGCTCTTTTGTATGTTTCAAAGTTTTGGATCAAAGACGAGATGATCAAGCACTTTTTTTTCTGCAACGAGAGCCCTTAAACTTTGGAACAGCTAGCCCGGGGAGATATGAAGAGCTAACGCTAACTTTTTTTAAAGACCCTACATTAAAGTCATTGTACAAACTTCAGCTATAATGAAATATTGCGTTACTGCTGCCTGTATCATCCTGCAGGAGCCACTCGCTGTGTGTCTACTTAATGTTTGACTGATGAGACCTCGTTGTGAACCTCTGACTCTTCCAGGGTTCACTTGAGAACACACTTTGATATTTTCTTTTCAGTTTCCATTGAATGGTGCTGACTGAACCCAGTGACGCCTGTACTCTGGTTATATTTCTCTTTCAAACTATGAAACACTTGCTCTTCTTTTTGTTGGTAAGCTCGTTTAGTCGTCTAAAGAATGTGTAGAGAAGACCAGGTGTGTCCACCCCACACACACACACACACACACCTCTATTAACCTGACACCTATAAAAGACCCGGAGCTCTGACATTAAGAAGAAAGGTTACTGATATGTAGTTGATAAAAGGACTTGTTGCACTCTCTTTAAAAGCTTTTAGAGGTCTCATATTATTCAAAAAACACATTTCACCATGTTCCTCTAACTCTAACATGTGTCTCTAGTCCGTCTACAAACCCCCCCAATGATGAGAAAAGTCCATCCTCTCCGTCTTCTGCGTGCTCCACTTTTCAGAAAATGTGTACTCAAACAGGCCGTTTGGAGATTTTCCCTTCATGACATCACAAAGGACAGTAGCCCCTCCCCCATGTGGGTGACACTCCCACAACTAGGTGTTTCTTCTGCCCTCTGAGTCTGCCTTCTCACCGTAAACAATAGGACATGGAGTGAGAAAGCACCGAGTACACCCGAGCGTCTTCCAGAGAGGGGGCGTGGTCAGACACAGCTCATTTACATATTTAAAGCTACAGACACAGAAACAGCCTGTTCTGAGCAGGGCTGAAATAGAGGGGTTTATAGACATGATCAAATACAGGATCAGAGTGGATTTAGAACAAGAAACTTCACACACATGTTATGAGGAGATCTGAGAATTATTTAAACTGGTTGAAGAGGACGAGAGTATGTGACCTTTAAGGTACAAGTTTTACATCACAAAGGGCAGTAACCCCTCCCCCAGGTGGGTGACACTCCCACAGCCAAGTGTTTGTTCTGCCCTCTGTGTCAGGCTGTAAACTCGTTTATTTCTGCTGATTCCTTGGCTTTCACAGCCAGCTTCAAGTGGACACTGAAGGAACTGCAGGTTTTTTGCACTTTTAATTTTTTAACACCTGAGGTTTCTTGGGTTGTGTACTGAAATATGGCTCATGGGGGTAATTGTTTTTGCAATCACGTATATCTATCAAGATTAGAGAATAATTATTAGATTCATGTTGACTTTATTTGCTGAAAGGCAGCCGAATGCACAGTGGGTGCTGTAATGTGGACATAGGGGAAGTGGTTTTTATTCTGTTCAGTCAGGCGTTTGTTTATGAATGAATATATTAAAACAGTTTAAAAGTTACAGAAATCCAAAAACTGGAAGTAAGATTCATTCACAGATGGATATGGTACAATTTGTGCGCCACAGCCTACACTTTTAGGAATTAAACTTCATCCAATCTTTGAAGAAACTGAACTTCAATTGGTTTCAAATCATTGCCTTCTGTTGTGATTTCAGCATTTCAGATTTTAATGAAGGTACACAATGTGACTTGTTTTCTGATTTCCTTTTCCCAATAACGGTTGCTCTGCTGTAGAGATATTAAAATGAATTCTTCTTGCGTCTATCTGAACAGATCTAGCTAACGGCTCTCTCTGTAATGTTTTGAATTGGGACTGCAGTACCCATTTTAAACACCAGGCGTCAGAGTTACATATTGCTCCTTTAAAGTCTTTATATGTGATTTTTCACACTTAAATGTAGAAATCAAGTATCTCCTCTGAAAATAACTCTCTAAGTCATGACTGTCTCCAATGGGTGTAACACCCGAGTCCCACTGTCTGTGATGTTTTCAGAGTTTTCAGAGTCCTATCTTCACTTTGTTTACATCGCCCGGACGGCCGGCTGACTCCTCCCCTCGTGTATAAAAGTTGTTTAATTGAGGGACTAGAGAAAAGAAGAATAACATACTGTACTCACTGCTTAACTGTGTTTCTAGATCACGCTCATTTCAGGTAAATTTACATGCAGTGTGAAGATACGAGCATAATAAAGATCGCTAGCATTAGCATGCTAACACAACAATGCAGCGGAGTTGTTTTGGTTTCATGCTGGTGCTCAAGGGCGACATCTGCTGGATGAAAAAATCACATATAAAGCCTTTAATAAAGTTGTGTTAGATTCTGTCACCTCCCTGAGTGTGATGTCAGAGAGAAAATGTAGCTGAGGTGTGAATACACTGCGTTAGACTCCGACTGACATAAAACAGATTTATGATCTCACTGTTGTGCTTGAACCAGCAAATTTTCCCTCCTGTTGGAAATAATTGGGGAATCATTTTCTGTTGATTTACTAAATAATTAAGTCATCACATCAGAGCTCTGAAGCCCTGGACAGCTTGTCACAGTGTGTCTGACCTTGCTTTATCATCCTCATTTGTCGGCGTCCTCTTGAACTTTTTCTAACATTGCTTTTATTTTTAATGCCTCTGCAGGACAAATCATGGGCACAGGTGTGATTAATGCACCGCTGCAAGCTAGAAAGTTTCCATTTTTCTTTTCAATCATCAATCCGATCTGATTACATATCAGTGAAAAGAGAACATTTATCTTGTAAAAAAATCAGAGTATAGCTTCAAACTGTTAAATGAGACAAATAGGCTTCAAACATAATCAGCACAAATGACTTTGTCTGAATGGATCATTTTAATCTCATCACTCCAAAATAATCAAATAGTTTGTAAGATTTGTAAAAAAAAATTTCATCCATTTCTCCCCATGTTAAATCAAATGTTCTCACTTTCTCTGCAGCTGGGAGTACACACCGTTTATAATGTGTGTGTGTGTGTGTGTGTGGGGGGGGGGGGGGGGGGGGGGGGGGGGGGGGATTGAGTTTATTTTTCACACGGCTGCGATTTGGTTCCTCAAATTTGCAAAGCCACACAGCTCGGTACCTCTCATTACTTTGGCTGATTACCCAACAGTCTAACAAATGGCTTGTGTTTGCAATTGGCTCATTTGGCTTATGAACTATGGAAGGCAGAAGCGATAGCACAAACTGGTGGTTGTGCGGGGACGAGTTACGAGACATTAGGAGGGTCTTATTGGAGCCTATAACATCCCATTAATAATCAGGATAATGGGCCAGGCACAATAACAACGCCTCATGTAACCGCTTCAAACGCAGGCCCTTTTAGGACTCAGCTTTAACGTGGTGTAACACGGCGGTAGAGAAACCTTTTTTTCATAATCTTTTCAAGCACATCTGAGTGCATAATGGTCGTCTAAGCTGTGTAAACCTGCTTCTTAACCAGCTTCAGATCAGCTGATATTCTGTGCAGCTGCTCTGCCATTTAGAAGACTGCGGCATGTCCCGGAAATATGAGTGAAAAATACACAATTTTATTGAAAGAACTTGGATTTGAGCACAGATATTAACGGCTTCAAAAAGGGTCTTCAACTTCAAATCTTCCCATGTAAAAAGATCATTCTGTTTGTAGAGCATCCACAGACCTACAAGTTTTATATGTGACAGCTTTATGGTTGTTGGGATTGTTTTAAAAACCAAAACATAAGTCTGAATGGTGTTTTCACACATGCATAAAACTCCTGAAAAGAGTTAGATATTCATCTGGAGTGAACACAAACAGCCAAGTTTTTCTCCAAACTTCACCTGGACTTTTTCCCGTCAGCCCCATAGTAATATCAGCACCAGTCGCCTGAAAAGCCCAGTGAACAGACCCTCCAAGGATGTGATTTAAATCAAAGTATGCACATTCGATCGGTACTGTTAGCGCTAGCCTCCTGGCTAACATTTAGCTCCCTCTGCCTGGCTCCCATCAGCCTTTGGAGCCGACTGAAATAAGTTTGTTTACAAGTTTTTATTGGGGTCGAATGTCCGAGCCAGCTCCCTCCTTTTCTTCTTCTTTCTTTCTCTGGCATCCGTCGTTATCGTCAGGTATTATCTAACAAAACAAGGGGTCAGCCCTTTCACTGAAAATGATGCCCTATGTTCCCACATTTCTAAGATTTTTCTCAAAATTTCTTAAAATTACAATGTGCACTTACATTAAATGTTTGCAATAAACAAAGAGATGGGCACACCAGATTTAGCTAAAAGCCACATTCCATCTGTAGTTCATGGCTACTGGATAATAGGTTGGGTGTAATTGGCTACCAAATTGGGAGAAAGGGGAAAAAAAGAGAAAAAAATCTGATACACATTTATGAAAAAGGAAATGTGGGAACATAGGCACGCTCCCCAAAACAAAGGTACTCCTGGAGGCGTCCATGTTGCTCAATGACAAACAGTCTCAGGTCTTTAAATTTGTAAAAATGCATTTCAAATGGCAGGTGAGGCAGACAGCAGATACACATAAAGTGTTAAATATCTCATGTATCACCAGACCTGCTGGATGTTTTCAATCTCTCTTAGACAGTGGATAGAGTAAGCAGTGACAGAGAGTGGGGGAATGACATGCAGGAAAAGAGCCATAGGTCGGACTCGACCCGGCTTCCTGCTTGGAGGATTCTAGCCCTCGTATATTGGGTGCAACCTAACCGCTTGGCCACCTGCGCCCCCTGTTTTACAAGTTTTCATGTGCTAATTTGAAGTTCCTTCTTCATCCATCAGTGATGCTCTCCCTCCCCTCTGCGTGTAAAGCCACATTCAGCGTGTCATCGCAATGAAGCCAGCCATTGTCTTCTAAGTGCTCCATTATTCTCAGCAGGCAAATTAAGCAGAGATAGGCTGCATCCAGCAAGAGAGAGAGAGAGAGAGAGAGAGAGAGCTGGACGTATTTCACACTCATTAACACTCCCACTCAGCGCTTGCTGTGTCGCACATTGGAAACGTATGTGACAACGTGTTTCCACATCGGAGGATCTGATTGATTTGATTGCGCTCATGAAGCAGCCAGATGTGAAATGCTTGGTCCTCCATACTAAACAGGGTCTGATCACACATCACATCATCCAGATTTTTATTATTTCTGAGATTTAGAGTGACGACTTAAAGCGAGAGGATCTTGAATAATCAGCTGACGAGAGGTTGGACTGAATGATCTTGCACACATTGAAGTTAAAATAAACCTTAAATTGATGACTAATAATAACTTTAACAATATATATGTAGAGTTCTGTCAAACATATCTTCTGTCTGAATACCTGAGATTAAAAAAAAAACAACACACAGTCCCCAGACGGCTAATTACAGGATTCAGGCTGCGTTTTGACTCACTGAGATCTGAATGTTGAGGAAACAGAAAATGTCAAAGAAAAGCTGAACATCACCTCCGCATTATTTCCAGTATTTTAAAGAACACAAAAGAGTATTTTTCATCAATCAGTCAGGGCTGACAGCCTGACTCTTTAGCTAACAAACAGTCACCTTCAACGTGTGCTGAGAGACGGAAAAAGGACAAATATGACATCTGAACATTTAGTGAGCTGGAATCTGTTCAGAACAGACTGAGACTCAGTGGAGACGTTTAAATATGATACTAGCGTGTGCTGTTTCCTGCTGATGCCTTCCAGTCAAGCTGCTGACAGCTGTTATTAGGAGTTAATGTTTAATAAGTCATAACTTGTCTGGCGCGTCAGATTTAGCATAATTATGATCTTTTAGGGACACAACACACACACACACACACACACACACACACACACACACACACACACACACACACACACACACACACACACACACAGTCAGTCACCAACAGCCAGAGTCCTGACATCTCTCCATCACTGCATGTCTGTATGTTCCTGTTTGTGTATGTGTGTGGTAACTGAATTTCTCCTCATGGATTAATCAAATTTATCTCTAAATCTCTCGTGAACAGACATGACTTTAGAGCAAACTGAAATGTTGGAGGATGGTCAGAAAGAATATTAAACATGTTTATAATTTACTATTTGAAAAGGTGCGTTCACAACGTTCCCCCTGTGTGATGTCATCAGGTGGCTATGACTTTGGACTCGTCAGCTGAGCTGTCATGAGAGATTGTTAAAGTGAAATGAGACACTCAGAGATGCAGCAGTGTCCTTCTTTTCCATCACTGAGACTACAGGGAGACACTGAGGACCTTCAAACCTTAATCAAAGGCAGGGTTGGTAATATTTGAAAACTAGCATGATTTTGAAAGTAGCATTCCCTCAGTGCTCCGTCTGCACCCCCTCCCCTCTGTGCTCCCTCTTAAGCCACGCCCCCTCACTTACATGCTCCAGAATCAGACCTCAGCTCATCTGTCATTGTGTAGAAACTACGTCGTCTCATGTCTCATTCAGTAAACTCACAGTATAAACTCCTAAAGTCATCGGAGACGAGCTCTGAGTGTGAGCTAGAGCACGCAAGAGGTAGAGAGCGAGCAGGGAGACAGGGAGGCGTCTGATTGGTTCATCAGATTGGTACCTCGTGGCAGACATCGGTTGAAGTTTTTACAGACTTACAAACTGATACAGATGATGGATTTTCTTTGTTCCTTTTTCAGAGAACCTGAGTTATTAATGTCTGTCAGGACCTAAAGACAATTTACACCAGAATCTTAAAAAGTGGATCTGGAGGAAATGACCAACCCTGACTTTAATTTTAATTGCAGCCCAAGTGTTTTTATAAGGTGTCGGGATAAATCTGCCTCACTGCTGTCACTCTCTCTCTACTCTGCAGGAAACAACAAACAGAGAAGACAAAACAGACGCATCTCTTCTTAAGCTGTGATAACAAACATTTCACAGTTTTGTAGTCACACTTCCAGCAGTCAAAGATCGTCTTCATCATTTGTGTGAAGAAATGTTTCTCACCTCAGATTACTGTTAAAGTCAGATTTTCACTCCTGTTTCCATCAGACTCGTCTGACAAATGAAGAAAAATCACTCAAGTTTAAAAAGAACAAAATCTTTAGGTGACTAATAGACAATGGGTTGCTGGGATGCAAGGGTTAATATGTACAGCCGCTTCTCAAGCCGTCTCCATGGCTTCATCCATAGATTTCTATTTATTTAGTTTTACATTTTCAGTAAAAGGAAGTCCAAAAACTTAACATCAGGAATTCTTTCTGACAATCTTCCACCATTTTTGTTTGCTCTAAAGTCACGTGTGTTTACAAGAGATTTTAAGTAAAAGAAGTGAACTTTTATGAACGCAGAGGGGGCGTCCAAAACGGCTGTGTGTGTGGCCCCCTGTACAAAAAGACAGAAGACATTCTGTAAACGCCACATCTGACTATCAGCGTCCACATCAGTGTATCAGCTGTTTACTTTATACTAAAACAGAAATTAAGTGTGTTGTTAGAAAAATGCGACATTATCAGAATCCTTTTCAACACAACGACTCGTCCTGCTCGGCTATCACACGTCTCATCTCATGTATTAAAAGCTCGCCTGCACTTCCTGCTCTCACTCTTTCCTCTTATCTAATTTTGGAAACACTTACCTGTGTATTGAGCTCGATCTCTCTCTCTCTCTCTCTCTCTCTCTTCCTGCTCTATCAAATCTATTTTTTTTTATAAACGCTGTCACTCCTCTTCATCCAATCAGCACGTGTCTCCTGCCTGCCGACCTGCTCTCGCTCGGATTCAGGAAGTGTGTGTGTCATGTGAGCGCTCCCACTCGTTTCCAGCTTTGTTTACAAAAAAATAAATAATTTGAGACATCTCGACTTTTGCTGCGACTTTGTGAGTGATTTTCTCCTTAGTCTGCATTTTTTCACAAACTTCAAACTTCTTGGTAAGTTTTCAATCCTTCACGTTTAACTTTTAGAATAAAAATTAAACGATGCAAAGCCACAAAAAAAGCATCGATGTCTCTGCCTGTTTAAGAAAACTCTGTGATGTATTAGGAGAGCAAAGAGTGAAAGGAGGAGGAGGAGGAGGAGGAGGAGGAGGAGGAGGAGGAGGAGCAGGAGGAGGTGGAGGAGGAGGAGGAGGAGCAGGAGGAGGAGGAGGAGCAGGAGGAGGAGGAGGAGGAGGAGGAGGAGGAGGAGGAGCAGGAGGAGGAGGAGGAGCAGGAGGAGGAGGAGGAGGAGCAGGAGGAGGAGGAGGAGGAGGAGCAGGAGGAGGTGGAGGAGGAGGAGGAGGAGCAGACTGCTAGCATTTGGTGTGTGAAGGTGGAAGCAGCCCGGGGCAGGCAGACGGAGCCAGCAGGGCCAAACAGGAGCAGGCAGAGGTCTCCTCCCTGCACCCAGAGGTGCTGCTTCAGAAGCAACACAAAGACATGGACTGAAAATCCCCCACCAAAAATATAAATCACCAGCCAGTCAAACATCCTCACCACATTTAGAATAGAATAGAATGACTTTATTGATCCCGAACTGGGACATTGTGGTGTTACAGCAGCAGAGCAAATAAAACAATATAAGAATAGATACATAGTAAATAAGAAAAAAAAATAAGAATAAGAAGAGATTTATGCATTAAGGATTTAACTTAACATTCTCAGTGGTTAAAAAAAAATGAAAAATGAAATACAACATTTATTCAGGCTTCTCAACTGAATGTAAAAATACTTTCTGGAGGTAAGAGATGTAAAAACAGTGATGATAGTGGTAAATGTGCAATAACGATATAGAGGGTTCTCCAGAGCTGTGCAATCAAAGATATATATGTTAAAGATTTAAAAAAATGTTAAATAGGCAGAAACACTTTGAGCCCTATGTAAAGAATCTGAAGCAGAAAGTGTAACAGAGCATGTCCAACCTACTTAACATACTTTATTAATCCCTGAGGGACATTCTGCTTTACACTCTGTTATTTTAGAGACGTGCTTCTCACACACACATCGGCCTGAAATACACACATATGCACAAACAGAACCTGTGGACATGCATTAGTGGAGAGATGTCAGAGAGCTACACAGGGAGCGCAAGGACATCTCAACAGTACTCGGGAAGTGACCCTGTCACCTCTACAGCTATCAGACCAGACTTGAACCAGTGACCCTTCGGTTCCCAACCTGAGTCCTTTTCAAACATCGACTCTTCATTCCTCAGTCTCCTTTGTTAACTCTTAAACTTATTCATGACAGTCCGCTCTGCTCGATGTTTTCTCTCGGTTGGTGAACCTTCACAGTTGTTTGCACAGGCACTGGAATCTTTAGCATTAGCTAAATGCTAATCTGTCATGCATCCTTTGTGATGGTTTACAAGTTTCACTCACTCATGACTCTTTGACTGCACTTTGGATGTGTGTGTGTGTGTGTGTGTGTGGTTTGTTTCTGTGCCGTGCTGTCATTCATGCCGGCTGTGTGCGCACTGATCCAAACAGATAAATGAAGTTATTTATTGAATTTAATAATCGATGAATCGATGCTTTGTTGCAGCTGTAACACCTGTGACAGTATTCAGAATCACGTTTTGTTTTTCTTCAGATAAAGAGACAGATAGAGAAGATTAATAATAAATGATAAAAGACAGACGTTTGAACATCAACATGTTTAAAGATCATCATCCTGCGCTGGTTTTCCCCTCCATCTCCATCTTCATCTCCATCTCCATCTCCATCCCTCCACCTACTCAATTCCAATCTGGTGCCCCCCCCCCCTGCCGTGCCTGTGATTAAACATCTGTGCTGGAGTCACCTGAGGGCGACACACTGCCGGGGACACGGATTGGATTACACCTCCATATGCAGCAGTGTATAAAATAGTCCCAGCCCGCCCTGCAGTGGAACTCCAGTTTCTGCATCCTACACGAGAAAGTGAAATCGACTTCTTTCAAGCACGGACACAGAGCTCGTTTTTTTACACCACAACAATCAAAGAAGCCAGCCGTTAAAAAAAAAAGAACACCTTCTTTTTTCTTCTTCTGGTCTTTCTGCAGTTTTTGACTTTGTGCTTTGACCAAGGCTCTGAAATCACTCCCTCATTCCCTCCTCCCTAATCACTACAGAGTGAGTTATATGTAGTGCACTCTTTGGGAAAAATAAAAAACACATTTCAGACACTACTCGCTGACTCGCCGGCCGCCGATATTGACGCCTTTGTTGTCGCTCAACTAAAACGTGCAGCTTAACTCCGGCTGAGGATCAAGAATAACAGATCACAGATTTCAGTAAAAACGCTTCAAATATGAACTTTATTGTTTTTCTGTTTTGACGCTGGTCGCTTCTCTCGTTGGTCTGAGAGCAGTCGGGTCAAACGCATCACTCTGCTCCCAATGAACCGCTATGCATGATGGGATGTATTGCTCAGTTTTACAATGCATTGTGGGATACAATGAGTGGACTCCTGCATGTAGTGGGTGATTTTGCATGCAGCTCCAAATTGAGTTTCATTCCGATTAAAAATGAAAAGTGCAGCTTGTGATGCCTGAAGGTGGTGCAGCGTCCCGCTTTGTTTTCGGGATGTTTTCTCTATTCAATCCAGGAGTGACAGTCATCTTTGATTCCCTCCTTGTTTGTGTCAACATTAATCTTCATTAGAGGGAAAGACGCAGGTTGCCAATTATCTGCAAACATCCATTTTTTCTCTTTGTCAGTCCGTCTCAAGAGGATTAATTTTGTAGTAAGTGTTTCTTTTTTCCTCTCAGATGATTCAGGCAAAAAAAACTCCTGCTTTTTCTTTCTGTGGACCAAATAATGCCACCGCTCTCCTCCTCCTCGTCCTCCCCCTCCTCTTCATTGTAGTCACTTTATTTTGCTCACACAAGACAAATCCCAGACAAATGTCATACAGCTCTCGGGCTCCCTGTCGCTGGGAGCTTTTATCTATTTATCTGGCTGTGCGGGACTCCTGAGCTGTCAGCTTGCTTTAACGGACTCGTAGAGCTTGGGCTGAGGGTTTCTGTGGCCCCGCTGTCGTGCGGTTGACGCTGTCACCGTTTGACTTCTTAATGTTATAAATGTATCCAACACTCTTTTGTGATTACTGTTGGTGAGTCATGTTTTCAGGGACACACAGTGGATAGAAGACGGATGAGAGGAACCAGGCCTGTTTGGATGTGTTATATTGAAATGGGAGCTCGCTTGGGCGGGTGTATTCATACTAATGAGTCCAAAGGGTTATGGCTCGACAAAAACAATACACACCGTTTTTAACTGTTAGCAAAGCAGTGCAAATTTTGTGAGAGGACTTCGAGGGAAATGTAAAGCTGAAAATGTTCCCTCACAGTGATCACTGTGATGGAGTTTCTGGAGCTCTCCAGTTAGATTTAGAGTCTCCATTTAGGATACATATACATCGTACTTGTGTAACCTTATACTGGGTCAAGCTTAGGGGTCACAGGCTCTCCATGTTTGGAGTGATCTCTGCTCTAAACTGACTGTAGCTCACTCCTCAGAATCAGAATCAAATTTATTGTCCAGGTATGTTTACACACACAAGGAATTTAACTTTGGTGAACTGTGCTCTCTTATGTACAGGTGCAACATTAAATATCAACAATAAACAGAATAAGAAAAGACTAATATTTACATGACTAAATATGAAACAGTGCAAAAGATGCTGAAGTAACATGATAAGTAAAATGCAGTTCTCCTTCTTCCTTTGCCACATTTAATAAGATACATAGAGCCACAAGGCCATACAGTCGAGGATGCTAACTCAGAGTTAATGACACCTTCCTGTCAGTCAACTCAGCTCATATGCAAATGTATGAATAAATCTTTAGTTTAAAAAAATGTGTGCAATGAAAAACTGAGCAATTAACACCAAATGTGTTATTTGTAGCAGGCTGTAAATATGTTAATTTCCTCTGTTAAAGTGAGCATTTTAACACAGGACTCAATGGGGACTCCTTGGCTTTTGGAGTCAGCCTCTAGTGGACACTTGAGGAACTGCATTTATTTTATTTTTTCTTTGCACTTTTGCATTGGCTTCATTTTTCAACACAGACGTCGCTGCCTGGCTTGACTCTACTGAATCAGTCCTCCAATGGTGACCTCTCAGCTGGAGTCCTCATTTATATTTTACAAGTGTGTCATTTCAAATAACAACTTCGGTTTCATTTCCTGCCACATGCTGATTTTAATTGCACACATTGGTTTGTGGTTACGGTTGAAGGTAAGGTATGGAGGTGTGGATTATCTTGTGTGCTTAAAAATCATGATTCATTTCCCATTTGCCACCAGATGTTATCATCCTTCTGTTTCTAGGCTGAATTTCTGACTGAATATTACGATGCTGAGTAAAGCTGGAGCAGTGAGATGTTGTTCAACTGCAATGGAAGCGAGCAGGAAATGATGGAGCCCGTGGAGTCTCTTGGAGACGGCGAGACGCAGCGGCTGAGCTCAGGAAATGCTGCAGGATGATGGAGGGCTCACTGGGGATTTCTTAGATGAAGCGTGAGTGCAGCAGTGCCTCGTGGTCAATCATTCAGGGGAGGCCAGTGTGGATATCAGGCCATGGGTGTAATCTGGCAAATGTCAGCAGCAGTTCGCCACAGATCATGGGACGAGATGGATATTTGGCATCGACCAATTAATCAGTTTAGAGGGGGAACAGGATGATATCTTTATTTAACTTTGGCTAAATGTGGAATTTGGTTTGCTAGCTCTGTCTGACATTCATAGCACATATCAGTTGATCTTTTGATCCATTCGACTACAGGATGTGTGGTAGAGTCGATTTAAACCATGGTTTTTCTTTCTTTTAACCCTTTCCTTTCACAAGATACCATGACTAGAGTTGTTCTTATGAGGCCAAAACTGTTTCAAATGCGAACACAACATCTGATGTCTCGTTTTTATCAACGCTAAATTGGCCAATAATGGAGGAATGTTGTTGATGACGATATATCTAAATGAACGTGCTCACTTCCTGTCAGCCCCTGTGTGTCCAATCAAACTTAAAGCTGTTCTTCCTGACATTGTTTCCTCCTCTCTAACTTCCTTGCTTGTGTTGCACTTACACTCTGATGTCAGTCGCTCTGGACTAATGCGTCTGCTAAATGAATTGTTGGATTGTATAGAATGTAGGCTGTGTCTGGTTTAACTTGTATTTAGAGTCTCCAGTTAGGATATATTTACATCATAATCTTATACTGGGTCAAGCTTAGGGCCACAGGCTCCAACTGTGTTATTTGTAGCAGGCTGTAAATATGTTAATTTCCTCTGTTAAAGTCAGGATTTTAAAACAGGACCCAAAAGGGACTCAAGCAAGCACCAAGTGGACACTTGAGGAACTGCATTTTTCTTTTTTTTGCATTTCTGCATTGGCGTAATTTTTCAGCACCAGAGGTCGCTGCTTGGCTTGACTGTGGCCGACTTGACCGAAAGGCTGGCGGTGCTAGCACTGCTAACGTTAGCCACACTCAGCTAATCTATTTGACATTGTTTACCTGTAAACATTGTGATCCTGTGTTTCGTCTTAAGTTGATAAAATTGTGTTTTGTGTCGGCTGCAGTCTGAGTGTTTCCTAAACGTCAGACTCGTCGACTAAATTTAAAGTTGCGTTTTATCAACAGGGGGATGAGTTGCTAGGAACATCCGTAGTTCTTTACACCATCTTTTTGTGTCATTCAATCTGACATTTGTTTTGCTTAAAACAAATGAAATCTTCTACTACTGACATTGGAATAGTTTATTTTATTGTAATTAGTTAATAAGTGAGCCCAAACACAAAGCAGGGTAAGGCAAATCACCTGTAATTTGCTTCAAACTCAGGGGAAACCTAAACCAAAATCATGCCCACAAAGTCTGCCCGGAACCTGGGTGTCATGATTGATGACCGCTAACTTTTAAGGTTCAAGTAGCCCGATTGAACGGTCATGTCGATTTGCCCTGTACAACATCAGGAAGATCAGACATTACCTGTCAGAACACGCTACACAGCTCCTCGTACAGGCTCTTGTGATATCACGCATCGATTATTGCAACTCTCTACTGGCAGGTCTTCCTACATGCACTATCAAACCCCTGCAGATGATACAAAATGCAACAGCACGACTGGTCTTTAACCTTCCTAAAAGAGCACATGTCACTCCGCTGTTCATCTCCTTACACTGGCTCCCAGTTACTGCTCGCATCAAATGTAAAACTCTGCTGCTCGCTTACAAAACAGACACAGAAACGGCTCCTCCTTACTTTAACTCATCCAGGTCTACACTCCCCCCCCCCCCACTACGCTCTGTCAATGAAAGGAGTCTGATCCAACCTTCACAGCAGGGTCCTAAGTCTCTGACTAGACTCTTCTCCTCTGTCGCCCCCCGGTGGTGGAATGAACTTCCAATCTCCATGTGATCTGCAGAGTCCCTCTGCACCTTTAAGAAAAAGCTAAAGACCCAGCTCTTTCATGAATACCTACTAACTTAATGATGATGGTCTCCATATTATTGATGATGATGATGGTAATGACGATGGTTTTTGTTTGATAACCACGACTTATAAGATGGTTTCTATACTGATTAGAGCTCTCAAGAACTGCCCTCAATGTTGTGCTTTGCCTCTGGTCACTTCCTGTCAGCACCTGTGTGTCCAATCAGACTCAAAGCTGATCGTTTGCTCTTACTGACATTGTTCCCTTTTTTCTAGATCCTTGCTTGTGTTGTTCTTACTCTCTGATGTACGTCGCTTTGGATAAAAGAGTCTGCTAAGTGAATTGTAGGATTGTAGAAACCTTGGCTTCTGGTTTGGGTAGGTGTTACCGTATTCCTCTTCTGTGGACAAAAGACTTTTAGGAATTTATTCATTCTTCTTCAGTGAAAGAAACTATGACAGCTGCTTACTCTAATCACTTTGAATCTGCTCCTGATGACCCTTTCTAATCTCATCACACCGACATCAGCGAAACTCAGCCTTCATAGAAAGGCGTTTTATTTCTTCTCCATCACATTAGCAGAAGCCAATTAGACGCCGAGCTGAAAGGTGTGAGCAGATTAATGACAGCCACCTTTATCCGTGCAGATGGAAGGCGACCTCTCCTCAGTCTGCTGTCATTTCGGCGGAGGCGATGAATGAGATCACTCGCTGTTTTTCCAGTTGTTGTTTCCCAGGTTTATGATGCCGTGCCGAGCAGCTGGAGGTAAATCATTTTCAAAGTGCTTTACAATGGGACAGCAACACTTGATCACATGTATTGATGGCTCTTACACAGCCTTGTATCCCATCTGTGAGAGCAGGTTGTTCGGGAACATTACAGGCTCCAAAACTGTTTGATTGGAAGTTAAAGCTGCAGTCTGTCACATTACCGTCGATGTATTTAGTAAAGATGTGGTTTATTTTATTCTCTAAAATGACAGTTCTAGTGTTTGGATTGCTGTTTGAAACATAGACTCACTTTTTCTTGGCAAACAGTGAGTTAATAGATCCAAACAAAGAAATGGACCACTTGTTTTTTTTCTTCTTTGGTGTTTTTGTAAATAAGCGACTCCCTCCAGCAGGCGGTGCCTTCAGAGGTTGAAGCTCAAGAAAATTAAAGGTCACATATTCTCCTCCTCTTCAACCAGTTTAAATAAGTCTCAGAGCTCCCTTGTTGTTCTAAATCCACTCTGATCCTGTATATGATCATGTCTATAAACCCCTCTATTTCAGCCCTGCTCAGAACAGGCTGTTTCTGTGTCTGTACCTTTAAATATGTAAATGAGCTGTGTCTGACCACGCCCCCTCTCTGGAAGGGCTCGGGTGTCTTGGTCTTTCTCGCTCCATGTCCTATTGTTTACAGTGAGAAGGCAGACTCAGAGGGCAGAACAATCACCTAGCTGTGGGAGTGTCACCCACCTGGGGGAGGGGCTACAGCCCTTTGTGATGTCATGAAGGGAAAATCTCCAAACGGCCTGTTTGAGCACACATTTTCTGAAAAGTGGAGCAGGGAAAAGACGGAGAGGATGGACTTTTCTCATCATTGGGGGGTAATTAGTCGTCATAAACCTTCCTCATGGTCATGTTAGTGCAAAATGGCTCCACAGGCCACTTAGAAAATCTAATTCTAGTCTCCATATTTGTAGTTTTGGGTTCTCCCTGTCTCTTTAATAAGCTTCCATTTCAGTCTCAAAAATCCAATTTCTCATAGATCCCAACATAGAGAGGAGCTACAAGTGTCATTGAAACCTCATCATGAGGATACTGTACTGTCCATGCAGTATGTGCTGTACACCATAATGTATATTTCATGGGATATGTTCAGGGCTGCGAGGAGGTACTAAGGCTCTTTGAGTAACCACATTCAAAATGTTTCACACACTACTCATGTCCTTCCTGCTCTCGCTATCAGCCCACTAGAGATAAGGTCAATTTGTGCAAAGAGGAGGAAATATTGCTTTTAGCCCCCTTAAGAGATAATTCAAATTATTTTGTGTTATCAGGAGAATGAGCGTATTTTTGGAGGAATGAACAGATTGTACCGACTCCCGCCATCCATCACAGCAGCCATGATTCAGCGTACCAATCCCCCCCCCCTTTCAAGTTCCGACCCAGTCAAGTGCACACCCTGTCAGATAGCAAACAACATGCAAATGATCCCAAAAACATCGAAGATAGCCTGGAATGTAATGCAAATGTGTGTGTGTGAGGGTAACTACAAAGCAGCGGAGCAATATCAGCAGGATGTGCCAGCATCAGAAAAATGCCAGAGCGCGCAGACGAGAGAGCGAGAGGGTTCATAGCTAACAGCAACACAAACACATTTCCACGGGTACATATTCCCAATTGAAATTTATGAGACATCATAAATTTATCTACAAACGAATGCGATATCGTTCCGAGGGCCTCTGGTGGGCTCACATGTCTGAGTTGGAAAATCCTGCAGCCGGCCGCTCGAGTGAGGATGAA
>NC_083625.1:2416345-2671345 GCF_963584025.1 Labrus mixtus
GAGCAGAACCAGACTCACCTTGAACAGCCATCTGCCCAAACCAGCAGCAGATGGCAGGAAACAAACAGTCATGAAATAATGTGTATAATATTACAAGGACAATAATAATGTACGTTGTTAGACTTGTAGATATAATACAGAATATGTGCATGTGTAGACAGACGTTGATAGCTCATGGTGAATGGATTTACCTGAATTTCAAACAAGAGAAAAAGTCAGACTGTATCCTCTAAGGCCGGAGCGTATCCAGACCTTTTTGACTGGTGAGGCCCAGATTAGGGTTCTGGTTTAAGTAGGGCGTGGCATGAGGCATTAGTGTGCACACACATGAATGAAAAACATTTAATTACCCGTTCTGTCTCCATGATACATATAGTACTGTCGCCCCCCGGTGGTGGAATGAACTTCCAAACTCCATGTGATCTGCAGAGTCCCTCTGCACCTTTAAGAAAAAGCTAAAGACCCAGCTCTTTCATGAATACCTACTAACTTAATGATGATGGTCTCCATATTATTGATGATGATGATGGTAATGACGATGGTTTTTGTTTGATAATGACGACTTATAAGATGGTTTCTATACTGATTAGAGCTCTCAAGAACTGCCCTCAATGTTGTGCTTTGCCTCTGGTCACTTCCTGTCAGCACCTGTGTGTCCAATCAGACTCAAAGCTGATCGTTTGCTCTTACTGACATTGTTCCCTTTTTTCTAGATCCTTGTTTGTGTTGTTCTTACTCTCTGATGTACGTCGCTTTGGATAAAAGCGTCTGCTAAGTGAATTGTAGAATTGTAGTATTTGCATTATGTCATATGTGTATTATGTAACCTCCTCGCTGTGAGGTAACAGCGCTAACCACTGCAGCACGGTGCAGCCACATGTGAACTAAACAATGAAGTATAACAATGATACATTGCGTCACAACTCATTTATTCCAACGTACAGACTAATGGTCCTTTGACTGAAAAACAAATGGTACTGAAGAGTGTTTCTGGTCACGCTCCTCTCGTCATCCCCCCCGTGTGTAACGTCACCTTCCACCTGCTAAAGCGTTGCACAGCAATATATTTTACCTGGATAGTTACCATCAGCTGTATATGGGGCATTCTACCGAATTAGTTCAAAGTGCAGTCCCATTACAAAAAAAAGGTTTAACAAAACAGATAGAACAGATATGGTACAATATATATAGGGAAAAAACTAAAAAATATTTCCAACCTGACTTTGAACCAATTCGATAGAATGGCCCATATAGTTTTCATGTGGATTGTGGGATGCAATGAGTACCCTCATATATAGGGTATGATAATGATCACTCATCATTTGTACAATGCTACAGAATGGCACCTTATAGTTTACTGTATAGTGAGTAGTGTGTGATTCCAGACACAGCTCCTGATAAACGTGTCAGACCTCAGGCATCAGGACGACTACAACAGAGGACTGAAACAAAGTGTAGAGAAGTATATGAATTAGATAGTACACAATACAAATCCATATATTGCACTTTGGACCAACCTCATGATGGAGCAAACGTCAAAACCACCAAATTCATTAATTTTTTTTAATTTTAATTTTTTTATTTCACCAGGAAAGAAACTCATTAAGATTAAAAAATCTCTTCTTTTTAAGAGTGTCCTGTCCAAAACAGGCAGCAAAACATTAACAGAGTTTCACACGGACAACGAGCAGCCGAGCATTCAAATACAAAAATACATTAGACATTAAAAGACACAAATAACAAATCCGAACAGCAAATATTCCATCCACAGACACATCAGGCAGAACATCAACAGCCAGATGTATCCGCCTCCGAGTCATTTAACTTCCTCTTAAAAGCATTCTCTTATTACCGCTCAGCAGACGGCCATAAACATTTGTTCAAATGTCCGCTGCAGTCGATGAAGCTGCACGCCGAGGTATTTCAGTTTTGATGTTAGAGGTGATGCAACAGCCCAAGCCCAGAGTCTTCTGCCTGCATTGCTTAAAAAAGAAACACAGCATTGAAGTCACCATGAACGTAACGAACACACTAACAGAATTAAAGAACCACTTTTGTACTCTCTAATAGTCCAGAGACAGGATCGAGCTTTTCTCCTGGAGCTTCTCAAATTGGTCCCCTTACTCCTCATCGCCACCATATGTCACTCCATCACCCATCGTTACACCTTTGCTGTGGGGTTAGTGAGGCGCATCACCAATTACTGTCTCCATCACCGACCACGGGGTGCTCGGCAGCTCTCTTCCCACCCGCCTCGCATTGTTTCAAGAAAAGAAAGAAAATCTTCTTCACAGTGTAATTCCTGCCTCGAGAGCGCAGGAAGACTACTCCGCAGGATGACAAAAAGCCTCTCCACCATGTGATCACAAAAGGAGTCAAGTACTGCTAGGAAACTACGGGAAGTCTGCTGGGTGATGTCATCTGCCAGGCTGAATATAGTGACAGAGAAGTGCAGCAGATTGCAGGAGCTGGGATTGGATAACTTGGCACTTTTTACTGTACGTGAGCGCTAGCAGCACACTGTGATCAGCCGACTGTTAACTGCGTCGTCGAAGCCTCCAGATTGGCCTTTTTAGCTGCCGCCATGTTGGTTTTCTGCAGCCAGAAATAACAATAATCAAAGTGTGAGCCAGAGAGGAGTTATGGGTTGACAAAGGACAAGTTATCAAAGCTCACTGCGCTACTTGGTTAGCTGGTAAGTAAGCTAGGTTAGCATTGTATTAGCCTTAAAAAATAGATTTGTTTCCATCGTCACAAGTTGGGAATGGTACCAAGATAAGGCATCTGTTCTCATGATATTTCGACTCTCCTGTTGCATGATTTGACTTTTGTTTTGGTTCCAAAATTGGTTTGTTGTGTCTTAATACTTTATGATCACAATGCAAATTGAATCAGCACCCATGAATTGTGATGAAATTCGATTTTGGACAGAAGTAAATTGTCCAATCCCCTAGAAATTAGACAGACCAAGACTGCTTTGGAGACCCAAAATAGTTTTCCTCTAGGTTTATTTCTCCTGTGAGGTTCGGTATTTTAACTGTTTTAATTTGGATTGAGTCGCTCTTGATCCAGCCTCAAGTGGCCACTCAAGGAATCGCAGATGTTTAGCACTTCCTCCTGTCTTCCTTTCCTTCCTCAGCCCTGGTGTCTGTAGCGTGGTTCTGACTGCCGCCGGTGCTGCTGGGTCATGTAAGCGGTGAGATATAAATGGAAGGGGATGTGTCACAAAAACTTGATGTTTGGCAGGGCGGTTTGTCAAGGCTTGTAGCAGGATTATGAGTGTTCCCCCGATTAAGCTGTTGCAGAGCTTAGCTTTCAGCAGAGTGTATAACGAAGTGCTGAAAAAAGAGTCACAGGTTTCATAAAGTGCCAAGGAAAAGGTTTTGAAGCCGCTTTAACCTGCTCAGGGTTGTTTCTCTAAACACAGACGCTGCTAAATAACGAAAGCGTCAAAAATTTGATGTATCAGGAGCTGTACACCCTGCAGATTAAATGGCCCTGATTGTGGTTCCTTGTGGCTTTATTAGCAATGCCATTCAAGCAAGGTCAATCACACACCAGCCTCATTATACTGCAACAACTAAGAGACCTGCTCATCGCTCAGGTCCAGCGTTTCCTCATTTCATCAGCACATTAGAGTATTTATGATGATCTTCAGGGTATTTGTGTGTGTGCATACAAATACTCCCATGGCACCACCTTGCAGCCTATATACGAGAAGTGTTGTGCAATGTTGTGGGAGGAATGATGAAAAGAAGACACTTTCATGCAAGAGGTTTCGACGAATTAGCATTATTAGCTCACACACACACACACACTCCGGGCAAATTAGAGGTTATTTCATCAACAATATGATCCTCGTGTCGCTAACACCCCACTGAATGAACCCACTCCTGAATCCCTCTGAGCTCCATCAGCTCCTTCTGCGACTGTAATAATTATAATTGCAGGGCTCTCGCTTGTGTTTCGAGCTCTCAGGTGTTGACTGTGTTTAAAAGTGAGAGTTCATAAACAGACAAAAAGGAAAGAGATGTCTGACTTGTGCCAAATGCGTTTTAAAAAAAAAAACTTCTCCTCAATAGCTGCAATCATGCGGCGCCCTGAGCTAAAATGACTGCTTACTCCGCCGTGCCCCTCGAGGATTTCCAATCAGTATCTGATTGCATTGTAATCATGGAGCCTTTTTTATTTAGCGTGCTACAAAGCAGATCTGTCCACATTTGGCAGCTGTTGCTTCAATTAGTTGTGAAGTGTACACAAGCCCCCCCCCCCCGCCCCCCAGCCTTTTTCAGATCTGCAGCCCAACAAAGGTGAGAAACTAATTCTCCTTCTCTGTCATGTTTCCTCTTTCCCATTTTTTGTTCACATCTCTCAACGCAGCCACCAACCATCCTCTCCAATTAATGACTAATACTGTATTCATATCGCCTCTTATGAAACAAGAGCCAAGCACATTTAATTATACCTCCACGGGAGACGGGCACACTCGGAGAGGTACAGTTTCCTTGTCACATCTCTCGCTCTAGTCAGAGTTATTCATATACTCACAGAGCAGGTGTCTTCCTGGTATTCTGTCTAAAAAAATTAAACACGTCTTTGTATTTTTCACCAGATTTGTCCGTGCTGTCGCTAAGAAGAACGCAGGATGACTCATACATACCACCAAATGATTATACATTGTGACGTTGAAGACCAATCTGTTGTTTAACGAGTGTACCGGTCCAATCTCCAGCGATCGACTTGTCGATTGTTGTTGGGCCTTCTTCCCTCATTAAAATCCTTGATGAACGCCATATGGTAAAACGTTTGCGAGCAGCCTTCTTTCTTTTTGTCTGGTGTGATTCTAACTTTGTCGCACTCTGTTTTGACAAGGCAGTGTTCCCCCCCCTTTGATAACAAGAAGAAGAAGAAATTATAGCGTTTTTTAGGCCAATTCCTACGGCCGGTTTGTGGGTGCTGCCATCTTGCCGTGGCCGCCGTTACTTGGTTGGCACCTCGGCGTCTTCTGCTTCCTGCTTTCATAGTCGGATTAGAAAGTTCAAACAGCTGCTGATGGAGAAACCTTAATCAGGTGCAAGTGTGAACAACCAGGTCTGGAGGATTTCAGGAGCAGGCCTTCTGAAATTCTCTAAAACAGTGCTTCCCAAAAGTGTGGGCCGCAGCCCCCTGGTGGGCCGTGTGAGTACTGCAGGTGGGCCGCGAAAAGCCCTCCACCAATTTTAAAAATAAAAGAAATATCACAATAATGATGATTTACCACGAGTCAACCCTTTAAGTGATTAGTAAGGCGTGTCATGACTATTCATGGACATAATGTTCAGTAAACGTTTGTGTCTATCTTGCTATAATGTCATGTTGTCATTTCCGATAATTTTACCCTTACTAAAAGTTATAGATGTAGTTAGACATTTTATTTTATAACGGGCCCCGTAGTAATTTTGTATTTCAAAGCAGGGCCGCGGCAGTATTAAGTTTGGGAAAGGCTGATCTAAAAGTAGAGTGCATATGTGAAAACAGCTTGTAATCCTGCGAGGTGTGCAGCAGAAGTGAAAAGGTAATTTTTTACTCCAGTAAAAAGTGAATCCTAAATACCTGCGCATTAGCCTCAAGTTTCCACCATGACCCGAAGTCCTGCTGCGTAGGCCGCTGATCCCAAACAGAAATGTTCCCCCAGCAAGTCTTGGATCCTCAACCTCGTCCGTTTCTTTCGGGATAAACCTGAACTTGAGATGAACTGCACTGTGAGTCAGACCGTATCACCCAACATTTGAAATGGTGATCCCGCTAATGCTCAAGCAGCTGGATGGTGAAAACTACCTGAAGCCTGGTTGAAAAAACTTGAACCCTGTTGGATGCTGAAGCTTGTAATGCCAGTGGATTTTGCACTGTGATTCTCAGCAGCGTTCAGGTATCTTAGTTTAGTTTATTGGTTTATTTGATCAGGGGCCGTGCACATCACAACTGTCGGGTCAGAGTTAGCGATAAAGCTAATTTACATCTGTGGTCTCTGGGCAGTAAGATGTCAAACACAACTTTAAAACTCAAACAGTTAAAAGGTTCACATCAGTGATCACATGACTGGCTTGCTAATGCAGTCTCCCAAATGGGCAGTTTCCTTTAACTTAGTCCAACAGTCACCTCATGCTGACACCCTGGTGTCCAACGCATTGTTCCTGCAGAGTGACACACATTGTTAAAGTTGAGGTAGTGCCTGATAATGAATTAATTTATACATGTCGTTTGTAAGCTGCTCCTGCAGCCCGGAACCTCTCGAGGAAGTAATCATCAATAATCATGCTCGGATACCTAAAACAATCAGCAATAAGTATCACCTCTCCTCTAGCCAACATGTCAGGTTCAGGTTTATTATTTGTCATGCCCACAGTTTTTGTTCAGGTTACCCAACATCAAGTTACACAATCTGATACTTACTCAATGCTGCAGTTTGCAAATTTGGTGAAGTGATGTTTCTACCATCAGTTTCCAGCTTTATATTGTCCTTACTTTTTCATAATTCTTCTAAATTTAGAGACTCTTAGTTGTTTTCTCCACATACTGTGAGGGTTGTTGCAATACCAGAATTTTAAACTCGGATACGATACTAGTATAAATCAACCGACATCGATAACACAGCAGCAACATCAGAAGTCGTGGTCGCCGAATTTTGGGGTAGTTTCTTGTTTTGTAATGACAAGATTGCCGGATATTTCTTTTGTTTGGTTTCATGCTGGTGCTCATGGGCGACATCTTTGAGGCACCTCTTGGTTAAATATATGACTGGAGATCTGATTGTGTTGTAAGCTTGTGCACTTTCTGATACAATAAATCACTATACTAAAACAGAGATTGTATCTTTAGAAACATGGAAGTAGTATTTAAAAAGTTGACAACCTTCAGACAGACAGCATGTCTCTCTGTACAGTTACTCAGTTACCCCCCCCCCCCCTGCTGAGCTTTATTACGTCCAGAGCAGAGGTGCTGATAAAAGTGATAAAAGTGTTTGCTTGCTGCCAGCGAGCGGGGCAAGAAAATGTAAAACACACAGCACAATAGAAGTCTGGATCCACGCAGCCCCGATGCCTTTCAGTGGAGCACGTCTCCTCTACGGAGCCCTCTGGCACATCGCCGTCCTCTTTGAAGCTCCTCCACTATTGATCGCGAGCAGCAGCAGCACCCTAATGCATGCAGATGCAGCTCTCCAGTCTACGGGGTTACACCGGCAGATCGGCTTGTAGCGTCCACAAAACGCCCCCCCCCCCTTCAGAAACAACGGGCGCCCCGCTTTGTACGTGGATTTAGTTGGCTTTGTTAAAGCTGCATAAATGCACTGTACTATGAAGTCCCACTCCAGCACTTGGCTGCATCGTTTGCTGGAGTGCACTGGTGAAAAAAAAAAAAAAAAAAAAAACGACCTCTCGGCTGCTGTCTACAAGGACACTACTGATTTTTTTTTTGTTCATTAAAGAGCAACTGCTTCGCCTGTATAAACCCTCCCCGATCGCTCACTGTGCATGCAGAGCCTTTTTTAGATCTCATGTTGAAAGAATCATGAAGAGTTCAATCAGGGTTCAGCTTGTTTAGCAGATTTTTTAAAAAGATGCCAATTCTTTTCTACTTTGTGGAAATTTGACTGACTTTGCACATTAGGTTTGACTCGGAGCTCAGCAGTGATCCCGTCTAAACCGATGTTTAATGTTTCATACTTCTGTGCTAAGCGTGAGAAAACAGCCTCTCAGGATGTCGACCAGCTTATTTAGATTTCAGCTTCGAGAACATTTCAGACTGAAAGCCTGAGGAATTAGAGTTTGAAGGATGTTGACATTTACCAGTGAGACTGTAACAATAATACAAAAAAAGATCTTAGTTACAGCGTCGGAGAAGTAGAATATATTAGTTTTAGAACTTTATCCATTAAGAGTAAATGTCAGGGTATTTCTGTCTCGACTGCTTTTTATGTCAGCTGGATGTTTCCTCCAACATTAAGTCGCTTCAGTTTATCAGTAGCTCAGTATATCTTCTCTACGACTTCACTTTTAAACATCTTAAGAAATCAGAGATACACCTGAGACATCAATTCATTTTATTTACATTTAGTCAGATGACCTTGATGAAGGCCACAAGCCGAAACGCTCAGCCGCCACCATCGGACTGAGTCGTCTCTCAACCACCGCCGTCCTCATTCATACACTTCCTGCTCCGACCTCCACCTCAGCGGCAAGGAAGTGTGGACGACAGGAACGTGAGGAATACAAAGGAGAAATCCTTCCTGCATCTTATCCCATATGTTCTTTTAAAGCGTCTCGAGGTAACATTATTAATTGGTGCTATTCAAATAATGATTGATTGAAGTGCTGCTGAAGCAAGTCTTTCACACTTTATGGTGAAGTTGTGCCAGAAAACCCTTCTCTGCTCCCGTCCCACTTTGTCTCCTGATTTCTGCTCTATACATTGTCATATCCGGGGGCGTGCCCAGAGGGGGGGTCCAGGGTCGGCACGGGCCACCCCAAAAATCCTAAACTGTGATTTGCTATATTTGCCCTGTCAGAGGCGGGACTTATGTTAAAACCAACTATTAGGTCTTTTTTTTTTTTTTTTTTTTGCAAAGGCTGCAAGTATTTGTCTTTACATATTACTGAAGAATATTTTCTTCTGTTTGTACTTTTAGTAAATAAAATATGTGCACATCTATTGAATAAGACAGATACATGGGAAAGTAAGGCACTCTGTCTGACTTCAAGTCAACTAACTGGGAACTAAATGTGTCAGGACCAAAACAGTACGAGTTAGACCGTGCAGGAGCTTGCATGCACATTCTTAAGTAGGCTACTTTAAATTGTGACTGTGAACATAAATCTTCTTTTTGTGTCACTACAAAAATTAAGCTAATGTTTCCATTATCTTGTGCTTGAAAGTAGATATGACTGATGAAGTTATAAAGGGTAAATCATTTATATTTATTTGTGTGTGTTTGTGCTGCACGTCAAACTTCAGGCCACCCCTGCACAAGTCAGTGGGCCACCCTGTTCAGAAAAGTCTGGACACTCCCCTGGTCATATCTAAGCCCCAGAACAAAAATCTTAAGAAAATAAAAAACTAACAAACAAAACAATGGTTTTGGTCGACTGTCTTTCAGCGAGATTGACAATTAACTTAAGTGAGACGAAAAAAACCTTCACACTTTTCAGTCTCTTATGGTTTGAGAGTGCTCTTCACGGGACACTGCACCCTTAGAATAAAACACAATGCTAATGGAATTCCTCAAGGGTTAGCTGCTCCGTCGCTCGGGTTAACCCTTGCCAGCTGCTCAGTGGTCGAGGAAACTCCAGGATACATTAGGGCTTCAGATAATGAATTAATTTGCATAAAATATGAATGAAAAATGACATGAATAATCAGTGTTAAAGGGAAACCGCTTGTGGATTCACAGCTTTGGGATCCAGAGCTTTGGGACCTTCATCATATGAGCAGTGCAGGAAAATAACGTATTTCCAGCATCATGAAAGGGTTAATGTTTGGGGTTATATGCTGGATTGAAAACAGATTTTCACATTACGCTCACGTACTTTAGAATATCTGCGCAATTGAACTACTGTCTTGTACGCATGGCACATGGCAAGACAGTTGGCATGGCAACTAAGTGAACACGATGGCAAATGAATGTTAGTGACTCAGGTTTGACTTCGACCAAAACACACAACACTCTCCTGTGAACCGACGGGGCAAGTGTGAACAGTGAGCTGAAAGTTAACTGAAGAGGAGGGACAGGTGGATCAGGTCTCTTCAGAACACTCGGCTTGAGTGGTTAGATAGATGCATCATTGCTGGAGCGAAACATCTGGTGGGCGTTGAGTGCTATTCCAGCTGGGTGAGAGAGGTTGGTAATACTTCTCTATGGATATCATTACTTAAGAAATCATTACATGACACCTGTTAAACGCAGGTCGAAAAACATACACAGCTGCGAGATTGTGTTTGCAGAGAGATTGTGACTAATACAGCGACTTTTAGAACTTGTCCTCGACTGCCAAAGCAAACACGGAGAGCTGAAGTCGATCTTTTTATTACATCTATGTATCAGACGTTTGAATAAAAAAAGCATCAGTTTGCTCCGCTGCATACGTCGTAATGGTTTGAAGATATTTTTGCTTTTATAATGATCACAGATGAGTCAAAAAAGGCTAGGCTAAAGTTTGACCGGAATCCTTAAAGGGATAGTTTGGTATTTTTGAAGTGGGATTGTATGAGGTAGCGGCTCGGTTTGGTTCAGCACAGTTTGGTTCCGTTCGGTACGGTAAACCCTGATCTTGCAGCCAACCGTTCCCTTATTTGGTAAGCGGAGTGTAAGCCAGATGGAGATAGCCGCGTCAGCGTTTGGTGGAAACGAGGCTTAGGTGTATCAACCACCAGAGATGTTGGTCAGCTCAGCCCCTCTTTTGAGAAGACGGCAGGAAGCTAGGCTACAGTTAGCATATACCTCTTCTGATGCATTCTCAGGACATCAGGAGAATCTAAACACTCATTGGCTTTCAGGCTTTCTCGCTATTTTCTCGGAAAATCTACTTAGCTTTTTGTCTTCAAATCTTCACAAATATAATTCTGATTTATCCACATAATCATAAATCAATAAGGACCAACTTTGGCAACAGTAAGCACTCAGATCATTTCTGCAAACTGAAACAGTCAGAGTTTAAAGACTACTCGTGGGAAGTCAGTTCACCTGTTGGAGAGACCATGTCATTCTGCTTGGTGTGGCTGTGATGGCATTGACTTTGGTTGGGTTCAAGTCCTGGTGAGGACCAAATCTGCAAATTGGTCTGGTGCAAGTTCACTTCCTGAGCACTGTGAGGTGCCCTTGAGCAAGGCACTAAACCCCCCAAACCAGCCCAGGAGCGCTCGCTGTGTGCAGCCCCCTCACTCTGAGATCTCTCCATTAGTGCACATCCACAGGATCCTGTTTGTGCATGTGTGTGTGTTTCAGCTTGTGTGTGTGTTCATGTTCAACAACAGAGTGTAAGATTGAATTTCCCCTCACGGGATTAATAAAGTAAATCATAATCTTATCTTAAACAGCCATACTGTATGAGTTGAGGGGTTTATAACTCCAGGTTCTGCCAATGAAAATCCTATAACATTTTTTTTTTCTCAATGCAAAATCAGAACCGGTTTAAGTGCCCGAGCTGCAGGTGAGGCGATACAGTCAGGGTGAAGAGTGTAATTCTCTTGTCAATTTGTTCGGCATGAAATCTCCACCACATTCTCCAAGCGCTTCTCGATGCCCCCCTCGTAAGTGAAAATGACAACCCCTGACCTCGGGGAGCAGGGGAAAACTCCCATGTGGACATCATTAAGACTAAATGGAATCTGCAGCAGCGAGGCCAAAGGAGGAATCCAGTGTTGCCAGTTTCTGTCGCCGTGCAAACAGAGACTAATGAGCGAAAAAAAACCGTCATGAGAAGTCTCATTACATCGAGTCCCGGGGAGTGGCTGTGCGGTTAAACCCTTCCACTTTTCCTCATTTCCTGACAATCTCTGAAATTCTCTCAAGGATCCTCCTCCTGGTTGATCCCTGCAGCCGGCTTTGGGGGAAGCACATCTTGAAAGCGGCAGGACAGTTAGCGTGAGCGACTGCAGCTGAAGATGGGTGGGGGGGGGGTGGGGGGGGGGGGGGGGGGGGGGGGGGGGGGGGGGGGGGGGTGTCATGGTGGTGCATTGGACCAATCCACCAGGAGGTCATTATACTAAGTAGGGTGAAATGTATGGAATAATTCACAGAGCATTAGGGTATTGCCTGACTGATGTTTCAGTTGAGCAAATTAAAGTAATCTGTTGAGTAAACCTTCACGTGTTTTATGGGTTTAAGCAGACCAGCTCTAATGGTAGTTCATTAGGAGTCCACCATTTATTATTTATTCACATTTCACTTTCACTGTGGAGACGCCAAGGCACCAATCCGAAGTCTTATTACAGGTGACTGTGCTTAACCTATGCAACTGCAAATGACCTCATAAGTACAGTGGCTGCCTGTAGACGACACTTTGTGGTTAATGCACTGAAGCTTTATTTGTACAATAAGCTAACCATGGCTCATACTGATAGTCACAACACAAACACGATGCTCTGGGTGATGACTCAATTCTGAAGGCAGCTGGTTGCAAATGAATTCCTAAAAATCGACGCCCTTTAAAAAACTCTTTGTTTTTTGATGTCAAGCCTGGCGGGGAATCATGGGAGGGATTCTGCGTTGACCGTAGTCATGACGACCGGGCGTAACCGACCTGAGGAAGAGAATATGTTTACAGACGAGCTGATGTATCCGAGTATAATTTACATGACGTTTTTTTTTTATTTATCACAGCAGCACATCACAGCAACAGTACGGCAACTTTCAGTAGCAGCTCCTTAGCTTCCTTATGCATGTTGTAACATCCGGTGTTTCCATGGCAACGATAAACATTCTGTCCGTCATGGCGGCTGCTGGGACAAGACATGTCCCGTTACAACGGATTTCTCTGGCTTCGATCACTTTTAGACATATTTTAGGGAATGTAAGTACTCAGCAAAAAAATATATTTAGACTTAGTGAATTTTTAATTAATTTAGATATTTGGAATGTAAACATTGTCATAAAATTCTACATATTATACGTTTAAATCTTAAAATTGTATGGAGACGATTGCATGGCTTGTGAGATAGATATTAATAAATCAAATACTGAAAAATATGATGGACATCACACCTCAGCCTCCTCCTGTTGGACAAAGATAAAGCCATTTATCTATTGATTGGCAACCGTTTGCAGTACTGGAGCCGAGACAAAATGTTCCCCAAGGAGGCAAATAAATGTGTAGTAATGTATGGTATGATATCGTGACGTTTTGTGCCATTTGCATTTGGGATACTTTGGTTCTACAGGATCAGTTTGAGAGAAATCGAGGCGTCTTTGAGAGTCTTATCAGCCATTTCGAGCCTGACCCCCGAATGATTCTTTGTTTGTTTGTTCTGTGTTTGAAAGCCATCAAAAATGCCTCATTACACTCTGTTAAAACATCGAAATGGATTCTCGTCCTGCAGCGCCGTGGAAAAGTGAAGTGCAGAGCGGCAGCATGGCAACAAATAAACAGCAGTCGTAATTACTGATATGTCAATGTCCATCAGTAGGCGGTCTGAGCAGAACGGCCTTGGGTTAAACACTTGATCGCTGTGAATCAGCAACAATCTGCTGGAGTTGATCTTCTTTATTTTAATGCTGCTGTTGCTTGTAGACCGCACTGGTGTTGACAGGACTTCTGCGCCCCAGGAAAGGACATCACATTGAGCCCCTCCACCACAGCCTCAGCCAACCCTACTGCTATGACCACACCTTAAAAACATGAAAGGTCGTCAGAATTCCCAATTAACACGCGTTTTGAAAGGATCCACTCTTTGACTTTAATGATCTTCTCGTCATCTTTCAATTTAAAAGAATGTATAAAGAAAAGGTTCTGGGAAATGATGAATGTATTGAGTTAATCTAACTGATTGTATTTGATTGTTTCTATAATGTTGATGTATTTTTTGTTTTGTGAAAGAAAGAGAAAACAACAGGTTAGCCATCTTATTCTGTTAAACAGTATCTTATGTTATTAGGAAAGGGGGGCAGGTATTATAAGTTTTCTTCTTCCTGCTCCTGTCTGCTCATGAACAGTGTTTCAGTATTATGAGAAAATGTTTTTTTGTTGTGTATTATCGTGTTGAAACCAAACACTGAAAAGAGCAAATACATCAAATATGAAATTAAATAAAATCAATTGAAAAGCACCAAAGCTTTAAACACGATGGGAATAAATCCTTCAAGAAATTGAAAGCAAACTCCGACACACCGTCTAATTTGCACAAATACTTTGGCAACGTTTTGGTAAGAAAATCCCCAAAAAGAAGGAGAATGAACCGTGTCCTGACATCAGCGGCAGCTCTAGACCTGGAGATCGTTATCTCAAAAAGACGAGTCCTACTCCGACATTGTTGTTGACAAAGCTGATATCCGAAGTCCCGCCTCTCCTTGATTTTGATTGGACGGTGAGGGAGAAGTGACATTGACGACCGCAGCGGTGTCCAAAAGTCAATTTTTTTTTTTCAACTGAGTTGATTTGCAGCAACAACAAACAGCTGATGCTGAGTTCCCACCTCAAACTACACCCATGACGATCCTTTTAGATATTTTTTGTATAAGAACTTGTTGTTGACCCAACATCTTCGCTAAGTATCCTGAAGCAACCAATCGTCACTGACTCTTCTCTCTTCATGCACATATTACGCCTTGTTCTACTCGTTATTATTCAAAATCATTGTGGTTAAAATCGTATTTAGAGCTGCACGACCAAACATATTATGATGTATTTGACGTTATGCACTCTGCGTCTGAATAATGTAGCCTACATAAAAAAATATTGTTGAAGATATTGAGATTGTAAGAACACAGTTTAAGACCTGACCCTCTACGTTTGATTGCAGCGGTTCAAAGCCCCTCTAGCTTCTTGTTGCATCACTTGTGTTGCACATTTATATTCAGCCAGATAGTTCAAGTCAGGACGACCATCAGGATGCATAATGTTTAATACCGGTGTCTTTGTTTTACCGGCCTGCTGTACTCCACATGAAATCAGTGCTGTTCTGTACGTGAATAATCCAGGTTCCTCCCCGTATATGTCCTCAGAAAAGATAATAAAGAGAGCTTCAGGTTCAGGAGACACATCCTGAATGCAGATACTTAACCCTTCTTCAACAACAGCATTAAAAGTTGTATGCTCGCCGAGTTTTGTGTTTTGAAAGTATTCAAAGTTATTCATGAATTTCATCTTTTTCAGAAGAGCAGAAAGACTTGCTTCTTTTTTTTCTCCAGTAAATCACACCGATGCTGGATAGACTACACTTCTCCCTGCATACTCTGACATCGGAGATATTACTTTCGGTCTCAGTGTGTGTTCTGATTATTCAACAACCTGACTGTTTTTAAATCTTTATGAAATAACTTAAGCATAAAAAAAAAAGGATCTGAATCTTTTGAAAGTCTGCATCGGTGTCAACTTTCTGTAGTCGTCTCTGTGCCTGAATGACTGAACAGGTACACATGAAATAAAGATGAACTCCTGGTGCTCCAAGATTAGGAGCTGGTTAGTGTATGTTACAGGCTTTATATGTGATTTTTTTGATCCAGCAGATGTCGCCCTTGAGCACCAGCATGAAACCAAAACAACTCGCGCTGCATTGTTGTGTTAGCATGCTAATGCTAGCGATCTTTATTATGCTCATATCTTCACACTGCATGTAAATTTACCTGAAATGAGCGTGATCTAGAAACACAGTTAAGCAGTGAGTACAGTATGTTATTCTTCTTTTCTCTAATCCCTCAATTAAACAACTTTTATACACGAGGGGAGGAGTCAGTCAGCCATCCCGGCAATGTAAACAAAGTGAAGATAGGACTCTGAAAACTCTGAAAACATCACAGACAGTGGGACTCGGGTGTTACACCCATTGTAGACAGTCATGACTCACAGAGTTATTTTCAGAGGATATACTTGATTTCTACATTTAAGTGTGAAAAATCACATATAAAGACTTTAAGAAGCTTTAACCTTTGGAAAGTAGAACCTGCCGGCTTATCGGTTTGCCAACTCTAACCCTAACCCATCAGATAATCAAATACACATTGAACACTTCCCACTGCTTCTCAAACTTAAACCTTAGCCTGAGTTGCATATATCATATATCAAACTGTATTGTGGGCTCATGTTTTTTTGTATGGGTGGGATATGTATGTATATATGTGTTGTGTTGTGTGTTTGTATGTATGCTGGCTGCTGGAACACCTACATTTCTATCTTATCTTTATCTTTAACTTATACAGATTCTACATTTAAGCGATTAGCAAATTTTGTAATCCATGATCCTCTAAAATCACTCTGGCTCTATAGAAAAGTTTGACATCAATATGCATCAGTACCACAGCACCAAAAGGCATCTACAGTTCTGATTGACAGTGTGTAGAAGCGAAGAATCAGGAAGCTCACAGAGGCAGCCAGGAGATGGATTTTCTATCTGTGACAGTCCGGCTGAAACAAAAGCGCGAGGCAGAAATGAAAAAGTTTGATATATTTGATTAAGCCCGTGGATCCTGAGTAACAGCCTGAAGGCACTGGCTGCTTCCTCTGCACCCATCAGGCGGGATATGAACTGTGTCAGCCTGTTGATACTCAAGCTTTGCCCTTTTTTTTTTGCTGCTTTCTTGTTATTGTCTTATTTTTCTTCCTCCACACTCCTGTTTCTTAAGCCCGTGCAGCACAGGGAGCGGATTCTCCTGATATACAGCCGGCTAAGTCAGTCCCAAGGTTTTGCCATGTGGGTCCCTATTGTTGGAGATTTATTAGCAGCAGGTGTAATAAACCATCCCAAACACCACAGCTTTGATGACCCTGAAGTGGCACTATCCAGCTCAGTTTGCTGTTTTCCTGCCAATCCCAGGATGCTTCACACCACCACCACCCCTCAGAATGCTTAATTTACTTCCCTTGTGGGCGATGCTGCAGCCGTCGTCGTCTCCCCCTCCACCCCCCTCCTGCTTTTTGATGCTGTGCTGTCAGCTCTTTTAAAGTGTCAGACATTCGAGTACTTTACATGTTAGCTCGGAGTCTGATGAATTGTTTGCATTCCTGCGACATGCCGCTGCGGATGTGTACTTGACATGGCTAATTGAAGTGTTTTATCATGTGAACTGGTGGTTTAAAGGGAGGGGAGTATACACAGCTAGTGTGTGCTCTCCAGACAGCATGAATAATCGCAGGTTGCTATGCAACTGAAAATACTCTCTGCTGCGATGAATTATCTCCATCAGTGGAAAGTTGAGATAAGGAAAGTTCTCCTTTGCATATCAATAAAGCCAAGTCGCATTAGCAAGAATGTGGCAATAACAATCAACATATTTACACCAGTTTGGAAACATGACTTGCATAATTTCATGGATTCAAACCAGTGTCAGGATGAGGAAATGAAGCCAGGGTTCATTGGCAGGCTGGAAGACATTTTTTAATTAGTGTCAGTGTGCCTTCTCGTCAACACTTTGATAGTATCAACAATTTCCAGTTCAAATCTCCAGAGTTTACAATATTTACACTTTTTAATTTGATTCTGACAGAAAACACATGATTGGCCCCATTTTTTTTTTTTTTTTTTTTTTGAGAACCGTCTCGCTCTGCTACGTGTGCAGTTGTTTGGGAATGTGTTATCGTAGATAGCGCCGTGCCGTCCCACAGATCCTGATTGTTGATTTTAGTATTCAAGATAATCACAGCACTCATCATACGAACAGGAGACAAGACAAAAGTCTTGTTGTCAGTGTCACAGTAGTCAAACAAATCATTTCTCAATCAGTTGAATGTTAGTTTTGTATTCTCCTGCTTCTTGAGCCATGACACAAGTGCTAAACTTTTACCAGGATGCATTGAGGGAGCAGCTTCATCCAGTGTTACGGTTAAAGAGTGACCGTGTTAGCTGGCGACGTTCAGCTGAATGCGGTCTGTGGTTGTCGTCCTTAAAGACATATATTATTGGTATTTTTCACTTTACAACCAACAAGGAAACAAAGCAGCATTCAACGAGAGAATTTCAGTCTTCAATATCTGTTGTTACTACGACAACCACTGACGCATTCAGCTAAAAGACACCAGTTAGCAAGGTCATTTTTTAAACCGTAACACCGGTATATCAAAAATCGGAGACGGTATGGAAGATGTGGTTCAAAAAGAAAAGGGATCAACAAAGTGCCTTAAATCTTTAAATCTGCATGTTTCATACAGCCTTTGGGCAGATCAGGGCACGCTTAGGTCGATCTGTGAAGTTGACAAAGCACTTTGTAAACCCGTTTTATCTGTGCTCATTTTTGAATTGATTTTTAAGGTGAAAGTTGATTTGAAAAAACGATGATTGAAACATTTAACTTCTGGTAAATTTGGTTTGGGTTAACATCCAGTCCCGACTCTCACACGGTAAGACGTGGGGGTGAGGTGTTTGTGTTGACCTTGACATATGGTAAAAACTCGAGGGTTGGCAGGTGTGATTTTCTCTGATGGCCAGCAGGGGGCCCTCCACTTGTTGCCTAAGAAGTCTAATTGTTGGTGAGTTAATAGAATAAGAATATTACCTCACATTTTACTCGATTCATATCAGCATGACGTTCATTCTGTAAATTCTCAACCAATTAAAATAACGTTTGGTAATTTCTTGCTAAAGAAAACCCCAAGATGGGAACGCAAAACTCTACACTTGTTAAAATCTGCATCGATCTCTTGAACTAGACATTCTCCAAAGAGGTGGCAGACTGGTTTTGTCCTCTTTAGGGTTATTTTCTTAAAGGCACTGACACACATGGTGTTCTGGGTTTGAGGACTTGTTTTAACTCTTGACACTATCACACGTAGAGCTGCTGAGCTGGACTTACCGTTTGTTAAAGTGCATCACTCGATATGAGGTGAGGAAGAGCTGAGTGACCTGAATGTGACCTCTGATGAATACATGCGGCGCTGTGGGAAACACATTTAGGTCAACTGTCCTGTGTTCACTTTAAAGGAGACCCGTTTGTCATTGTTGTTGATGTTTGTGGTGCTGCGGGTGCTGGTTTTTAACTCATCACAGCGTTCACTCATCCAGTGATGGAGAGGCTTCAGTAGACGGCCGGCAGCAGGAAGTGAGAACAAGCTGACTGTAGAGAAGAGAAACAGCCAGACGGAAAATACAGTAATATCGTACTGCAGCTTTAAAATAATCGTTTTGAAATGAAAAGTAAATGAAACACTCTGCACTGCACACCACACTGATGTCAAGTAAACAAACAAAGAAAGGAACAAACTCTTAAAGTGTAAGTTGTTCTGCTCCGCGTGTAGCTAAGCTAGTAGCATCTTAAGTTGTTGTGATGTGCGTTTTCCTACATTCTCTCCCGATCATAAAAAAAAAAAAAAAAACGGTCCTGCTTCTTAAATCAATAACTTCCCAAAGCAATAAGAGCGTTTCTAATACTACAAAGATTGCAATCTGTGACGAACGCCTGATTTATCTCAACAGCAGTACAAACTGTTTAATGATTGTTGGAAGGATCATAACAAAGTGTGAAACACTTTAACAAAGCTCGAGACAAATTTACATTTTGAAAAACATTTTGACATTTTATTAAACAAAATTACAAAACCCAAACACTTTCACCCAGGACAAACCTAATTTTACAAGATGTGAAACACTTTTACAAGCGCTGAGACAAATTTACAAACAACAGAATCTTGATGGAAAGGGAAAGTACCAAATGCAGGAAGTGACCATGAGGTGCACATCTGGTCCTTCAGTCTCACCTGTGTCCTTTAAAAGTTGGAGAGACCGTCCACATGACCACAAAACTGACAAATCTGGCTCAAATGAGTTCCACAAAACGGGCAAAAACATCTTTCTATCACCACAAACTCCATGTCACTCCATGTCACAGTTCGTCAGGTCTTTCCCCCAAAACAAACAAAATGACCCCTGACTCGATCTCTTCTGTTTCCACATTCTGAAGCTACAGGTTGTAATCGTTCCAGAGAGACCTTATCGGTTAGAGGTGGGCCAAAAAAAATGGATTTATGTAAAAATCGAGATTCTTCTCTTCTAAGATTTAAAATCAATTCATAATTTCAAAAAATCGATTCTTTTTTTATTTGTATTTTTGGCTAATCAGTCACTCGCTGCTAAGTGCTAAGGCTAGCTCTTTCACTCCAAATGCTAAAAAGAGCAGCAAGACATTCAGCCAGTCTCAACAGATGACTGGAGTAGATCCGGAAGAATGTACTCATTCAAAAATAGACTTGAATCATAAATCCATGAATCCAGAATCGTTTTGAATCGAAAATCGATTCTGAATCGAAATCGAATCGTGAGACACCCAAAGATTTCCAGTCCTATTGTCGGTGCTTGTGATCCAAACGGTTCAAGAACAGCATTCATTTCCTGGATCTGTGTTTTAGGATAATTTTACAGGATTTAAAAAAACCTCCTCATATTAACTTTGTTTTAAACCTCGGAAGGAAACTTGGTATGAAACTCTCAGTGTACGCCTCAAGTCAACAACTGGCCAAACAAGCCTCTGAATGTGATATCTTAATGATGGCGGTGGTTGTGTAAGCCCTGCTGGAGCCACTGGCTCAGAAACCAGCAGCTCATCTTGTGTTTCTGCAGTGTGAGGCAGCTCGGGTTTACTGGTCCTTCCCCCTGAGGCAGGATGCCAGTCTATTACTGAGGCTTATTCTCATCCATCTTTCTGACATTGAGCTCCAACCAGAGAGGCTGCGGGTCCTGATTTTAAAAATCTTTTCGGGGAATTGTTTGTGCTCCGTTCTTTAAACCTCTGCAGTAAAAAAAAACAAAAAAAAAACCTTCCTTTTTTTTTTTCAAAGCAGACCGCTCAGAATTTTTTATCTGTGCCTGTGCCTCAGGTAAACACAATTAATATGTTTGTGTTGCTGCAGTTGTTTGGGACTGCTGGTCGTTATGGCTGGAAGGGAGGATGCAGTAAATATGGCTCTGCAGACTTTGATGAAAAAGACAGGAAACTGAAACCTGCTGGCAGACTCTATCAGCGCCCGCAGCAGGCATCAGATTCCCACCCCCATTCTGATGTTATGGTAATAGATACGGGGGTCCAGCCACCAGACGGGGGTATTCACGCTATCGATTCTGCAGCAGAGATATTTTTCCAGAGTAATCAAAGAGCTGTGAAATCCAGACTCTGCGAGCACTGGGAGCTTCAGTGAGAGCGCTAACAGGATTTGCTTTCACCGGTGGAGTTGAGAAAACTGATACGTCCTTCTTCACACTAATGTACACATACGGCTGCTGCTGTAAGCTGGGGGGGGGGGGGGGGGGGGGGGAGGTGTGGGGGGGGAGGTGTGTGTGTGTGTGGGGGGGGGGGGGTCAACTGCAGTCTACAAACTTGACAATTAAGGTCAAGATCCAGGTCAGTGGACCAACGGTTCATGTCTCGCTTCACTGTAAGAGAACGGTTTGTTGACCCCCCTCCTGAACACAAGCTGAACCCTACTCTGTTTTGTTGTTGTTGGAGTGTGAAGAAGCAGAAGGAAGCAGCTGAACATATGGAGTTTAAATAATAATAATAGACTTTATTTGGCATGGACGAACCAGATGCATTGTTTAAGTGTTTTAGCAAGCATGCTAGTTCTCATCACCGGTCCACTTCAGGCTTTTGAAAGGAAAACAATTAAGATAGGGAGAAAAGTGATAAAATAGAGAAAACAATAAGGAGAGAATGAATAAATACTCTGAAATTGTAGAGCAAAGGCAGCATGATCAAACAATAAACCAGTCAGAAGCTGTTCATGTGAGCACTGTTGTTTTGATTTCAGCCATTGTTTGAGTCCTCTGTTAAAAGCATTCCTGTTGCTCTCTAATTTTATGCCAGTGGGCAGCGAGTTCCAATGTTTTGTCCCCATTGCAGTGAAAGCAGACTGGCCAAAAGATGTCTTGTACATTGGGACAAGACAATCACCGCTGATGGAGGCTCGTGTGCCCTACGAGAGCTTTGACGCCTAATGGCTAATTCAGACAACAGTGGTCTTAACAAACTAGATTTGACCACAGCAGCTTTCCATGTAGGTGCAACGACGGCATGTTAAAGTAGCTGAGTCATGTATATGTTGATCATTTCCCAAATTGGTACATTGAAAAAATCATCTCAGTCTTTAGCGACTTGGGTTGGGAACCAGTGGGTCGCTGGTTCCAGTCTTGGGCGGTCCATAATATAGAAGTTAGTCCGGTAGCTGGAGGAGAGCCGGGGCATCATCAACATCCCTGGTGTGCTCCCCGCGTAGCAGTGTGTAGCAGCCATACACTGTAAATATGAATGTTTGAAGCCTGAGTGACGTCAGCCATCTGTTCCTGCAGGGGGCGCTGGAGGCTCATCGGCAGCAGCCGCCATGCTGGAAATCCTGTCTCAGTCTAACTTTCAGTCAACCTAACGACAGGCTGAGAGCTGGAGGAGCTGAGGCCCCAAAAACAATAACATGTATTTTCAAGGTGTTAAGAGATATGCTTGATATCGAGGTGTAAGGGCGTGTGTCCAGTGATGGCTACTTCCTTTTTTTTGTGTTCTGGCAGATCTCACAGCCTTAATGTCAGAAACCCCTTTCTCACCTTTCTCACTGGCTTACTTACTGTTGCTATAGTTACTAAAGGTGGCTCACACGTTTCTGCTTCCCCTGGTAATTACATCTACCTATCTATCTAATTTACTTCTACCTCCAGCAAAGCATGTTCTATTTAATCTTTTCTTATTTAAGACTAGAAGTAATGCTAAGTTAAGTCCTGGTTGTATATATTCTCATTCTTAGTTTTGATATTTTTAGTGCTTATTTACTTTGTATTTAATATTATATTTGCTAATATTGTGTGTTTGGATAACATGCTGCTGTAACGCCACAATTTACCAGTTTGGGATCAGTAAAGTAATTCTATTCTATTCTATTCTGTTCTATTTTATTTTATTTTATTTTATTTTGTTTTATTTTATTTTATTCTATTCTATTCTATTCTATTCTATTCTGTTCTGTTCTATTCTGTTCTATTCTATTCTATTCTAATGACCGTAATGTCTGCATGTTTAATATTTGCTTTTATTCGAGGACATTTTGCAAAGAACATGTGGGGGAAAAAAATGTAAAGGAATAATTTTGTAGGAAGTTGCATAATTTAAGAATATGAGACAGTATTCTGTTTACACAGAGAGAAGGTCTGTCATTGAACCCGTCTTGTTTGAACCAGTAAAGTGAAAGACACCACTGAGGGATAACTACTGAGTCAACCTTGTTATCATGTTAGTGTACCAGTGGTGGTCCAGGTCTCGTTTAAAGTTCCTGTGTTAGCACTTTCTGTCCTTCAGACGATAACCCATTATGCAGATGATTATTAATCAAAACAGCTCGAGCCTGTTGATCAGTTAATGTGAGACATCGGGGGACTCTCTGCAGATTCTGCTGATTCACAGCAGTACACACACAGACCCCGAGGCTGTCCGCTCATCCTTTACCTAGCTCGTGTCAGTGCCTGGTCCGCTCTGCACAGTGCTGGTTCAGGTCCATTGAGCTTCTTATTAGCAGCAGTGAGGAGCTGAATACAAAGAGTCTGTGAGGGTGGAAGTTTTTATCGATTATCAATAATTAGGGTGGCTCTTAAAAATTTCTCCACAAATGAGGCTCTCTTATTTTCACCACAGTCCTGATCTGTGTTCAGAGCAGTGGTTCACTTTGATTTCACTGTTTTCAGAGGTGGGCAGTGTTCCTCAGAGTCCATGTGAACCGTTAATCAGTTAGCTGAAGTTAGCATTCACATCGGCCGGTGTTACTGTTAAAGAGTGACCAGTGTTAGGTGGCGACGTTCAGCTGAATGCGGTCTGTGGTTGTCGTCCTTGAAGACATATATTATTGGTATTTTTCAATTTACAACCAACAAGGAAACAAAGCGGCATTCATTGGGAGAATTTCAGTCTTCAATATCTGTTGTTACTACGACAACCACCGACGCATTCAGCTAAAAGACACCAGTAAGCAAGGTCATTTTTTAAACCGTAACACCGGTATATCAAAAAAACAAAAACAAAATCAGTTTTTTTTTTAAAAGTCAATAGATTGGAGTTCTTAAGAGACCATGATGACTTTTAGTAACCTCAACATTACACACATGTGTCTGTATTGAAAATGTGTAAATAATAGAAACCTTTTTGATGCACCACCTGTGTCTGCACACTTCCCGGTGCTCTGGAAGAACCTAACAGATCAAGCAGCATTTCAAAATAAAAGCTCCCCGGGGCGTTTGGCTCCTTGTTCAATAATCTCTCTAAAGCACAGGGGTCGCTACGATATCACTTAGATTGTCTGCGATCCATCTTACCCTGTAAGAGAGTTTGGACGTAAACAGAGACCAGTTTTACAGGAAGTTAAAGGTTTTGGTAATCATTCTTTAAAATGAATACTTATTAGTTACAACAATTAACACAGATTATTAATAATTAAAGGAGGTGTGCAGCGCTGACCGTTTTATTCTTCTTCTCTACGATGGTTTTATGTGCCACGTTTTTTAGGCCTCAGATATTTCTGATTATTAGCTCTCAGGGCGTCACTGTTGTAAGCTTGTCATCAGTTGCAGTGAATTGAAAAGTAATGCAAACGGATATTTGGAGAATCATTTTCCAAGCAATAAAAATAGATAGACAACTTTATAAACTCACTACTAATCTTGTCTTCCCACCAAATAATAGAAACGTACCAATAGTGGTATCCATAAAGACTTGGATCGTAAAGTTCTCTCAATATTGATATCAGTACCAATAAAAGCTAATGATCCCCATCCCTATTCTTTCATCAATTTAGCTTAGCATCGCTCCCGATTGCCCGGGTTATTTGGCCATGAAGCCTCCTGAGGTCAGACTACACTCAACCCTTCAGTTAATGCACGACACAGCGTGGTCTATTTCCTTCCAAACCTTTAAAAAACTGAGTTTAAGAAGTATGGATCCTCTATAGTGACAAACTTTCAAATGCAACTTTGTGAGAAAACAGCAGTCAGGTATAAAGTGTCATTGACGCGGCTCTGGGCTCCGGCTCTGTAATTGTGCCCCCCGATCGTTTCAGGAGGATTGCAGGAGAGTTATCAGGATGTGCACTGAATGATCAAACCTAATGGCACTGGGAGGTATGCGCTCGGGCCCCCTTATTTTTATTTTATGGCCTGAGACAGGGCAACGGGGTTAACCTCATCATGCAGACGAGTCCTTATTGCTTCTCATCTTCTCGGCCATTGATTGCTCCCAGCATTTGGGGACGGGATCCTCCATATTATCAGCCCTAAATACCAGTATCAATCACGGATGAAGGGATAGATATTTTGCAATTACACATGGGTGGATTAGCCGAAAGCAGGGCTGGATCCAGCTCCTTGTGATTTCTAATAGTCGATGTGCCGTCCTTTTTGAACATGCATAAATACATGTTTCTAAACTTAAGTTGAATTCAATCAAAGTTTAGATTTTGATGTGCTTCATGTCTGCTTCCTCAGCTCTTCCTTGCTTCATATGTGGTGTTAATCTGATGCCCAGTAGAAGCCTGCTACAGGGCACTTTCACAACACATAGCAGGAATGGAAACAGTGGGTCTTATCTTTTTTTGACAACAAAGCAGGTTCCTCCCAGCCGTAATCCCAACAATATGAACTCTTTGATCTCTTCTCTTTGTGTTGCGGGGAGCTTCTTTGTCATCCGATGCTGTCTCAAGGAGCTAAAGCTGATGGAAATTTATGTAGAAGAAAATAACATTTTCACAGCCTTGATATGACTTCTGCACATGTCGAGTTTTCTGTTCCCCCAAAGCGTCCTTTTCCCTTCATCAAAAAGTTTTGATGAACAATTCTGTCTTTTTGACACTCTCTGTGTGTTCTTGTAACATTAAACAGTTTTGGTGTTTTTGATTTACATGATAGGAGAGAGACAGGACTGTGTGCAGGAAAGGGGAGTGATGTGTCAGAGGTCATGGGTACATGCTGTGTGTCCTAAATAAGAATCAGTTAAAAAACACACCAACGTAAAGGTGTGTGTTTTTTTTGCACAGGCCAAAGCAGTTCAGCCCGTTCTTCATTTTTTGGTCCCTCTCAGCACCCTTAGCTGGAAAGAGTTCAACTTTTGGAACATCGCCGCGCTCGTCAATGTCACTCTTCCTTATCGATCAATCAATATCAAGAAGGGGCGGGACTTCTCATAATAACTTTAGGTGGACACAGGGCCCTATGCGTCCAACTTTCGTTACCTAGCAACGGTAAACGGCGGTGAGAAGCACTCTGAAACAGAGGTTAGTAACCAGCTTCAGTGGACACAGACCATAACTGTTGAATTTGAGGCTGAAAACCAGAAAGCAAAACATTTTTTAAAAAGCTCTGTCGACTTTATATTTATAAAAATTAAAACAGCCTTAAACCACCAGCCTTTGAATCCATGGGGGTCAGGTGAACAACAACCATGTGCCGCAGGCTGTGTTACCCAATCCTTTGTTTTGCTGATTTTTCATGATGCCTCAGTGAAAACTAATATTTAACACCATGAGCACAGAAAGTAGAAAGAGTCTGCTTTCCTTTGGGATGACGGTGAAACATGTGCAGCCATCACCAAGTTAGCTTTGTGATCAGAATGGTAACTCTGAAGCCGATGTGAAATGTGGATGGAGAAAGTTAAAAAACAACTTTCTGTCTATGGGTCTCTGCAGAGACATGAGCCATAACCATAAGGACCGTGTACAGTGAGTATTAAAGCTCCCTCCTCCCTCACTCTCATAAGCTGCTTACAGAACAACAATAGGTTCAGTTTGCATTGCAGATGAGAGGGGGCCTCCAAGGACACAATCTAATGAACATGTAGGTCATTCCCGATGTGTACAGTAGCATTAACCATAGAATCTCCTCTGTGGCACGAACATAAACAGGGCTCCATATGGGGGGTTAAGTTAAGTGCTTCAGTAATGTAAGATGGAATGCATGTGAACAAACAGTGGTGCGGTCTAAAGATGTGTGCACACAATCGTGCTAATGTTAATGAGGCGTTATTGCAAGCATGTGTCGTCAGATAATCTGCTTACAAATGTGAGATTTTGCAGAGTGGAAAAAAAGCAATTAACGGGTTATTACCGTAAAATATGATGTCATATGTAACAATTCTTTATAGCTGAAACTCTGTTATTATTTATTCCTATAATCTAGGTGTTAGGTGAGTTGGATCTCACTGGGGGCTCACCTCCAGTGAACTCAAATCGGATGGTAACCAGTGGGTTGTAATGTATTTATTGAATATGGTCACCTTTCTGTAAACCTCACTGCTGTGGTCTGACCACTCAGGAAGACGGATCATAGCCTCGTGGTCGGACAACATCTGTTTAGCTGTCTCATTACTTATGAATTATGGCAGCATGCGGAGCATCAGAGGGGCACCAGACACCCGTCAGGGGGTCGTCACTGAAGGGGTAATTGCACAACTTTTCGTTAGCGGGTGGCGCGCGTGCACCTCAGATCAATACATGTGGTGCACGCTTGATGGTTCAGGCAGGAGGAGGGGGTTTGCCGACGCATCTTTTGGGGATACAGCTCTCCTGGGGGGGGCATTAAGTGGTAGACTTTCTTATTTCCGTTCCCCTCCCAACCCCCCCCCCCCCCCCCCCCCCACACATCCCCTTCTGTAATGACGCTTTAGGCAATCGGAAAGCACTTATATCCCCCTCCCTGCCCTCTGCTCCATCTCTGCTCCTTAATGCTCGTCCCCAGACCAGACCCACAATTAAAATTTCAGAACGGATTTTCAACCCTGCTGTATTATTCACGAGCGCCAAAAAGCTGCTGCAGCATCTAGAGACCACGGGGGGAGACAATAGAGGGAGGGGCCATATGTCTCATATGTGAGGCTGTTAAGTCAAGCGTTGAGAATTAAAGCTATAGGAGAGACAATTAAGTAGTTTTTATTTGCCAACAATGTCTGGAGTCAACAAGTCCGTGGGTTGTTCATAGCGGCCTGTGATTGACAGCTCTAATTAAACAACATGTTGACGGCTGAGGGAGAGATTTAAACGCTGCAGAAGTTTCTGCTTCTGTAGATCTTGTGTGCAGGATGTTCTGATTCACTGTTTATATTCATACCTAAAAAAGTGACGCTATTTAATGTTTATTCAATTAATATGTTCTTCGACCCTTCTGTTGCAATATTCATGGGAAGTTAAAACAGCCGGTGGAAAAGCACTGATTTTAAAAAACACAGCCTTCACTGATTACATACATTTCTTAATTTAGCTATAAGTCTGTGTTTTGTATGTGTCAAATCTTAAAGGGGACATATTGTGAAAAATCCACTTGTACAGTGTTTTTGAACACTGTGTAACCTGATCTGTGTAACCTGAGAGTCTACTGATCCACAACATGTGAAATAAACCATCCAGTCCTTTGTTTGTGGTCTGTATAAGTCTTACAACACAAACTCTGTTTCTAATGTGCTCTCCTTGTGATGTCACAGTGGGATTCTGGTAAAACAAAATCCCCTCCCCTCCCCTGGTATCTCCACCCATGGACTCCACCCCCAGGCTAGAACAAAACATTTGCGCAGGTCGGCCATTTTTAGTCTCGCTAGCGGAGGAGTGATGTCTACCTGGAAGGCTCATTGCATTTAAAGAGACACACACACACCAAAACGGAGCGTTCAGAGAGAGCTGGTTTATACAGGGTCACAAACCTCCTCTGGTGCTTGATTCATGTTATATTTTGACCAAAGCACAGCACAGATGTTTCATTTAGACCACAGGGGGACTGTTTGAAAAGGTCGAAAAGGGGGATTACATGTCCTCTTTAACAGATAGATTTATTGCATTAAAAGTAGAATGTGCGACTTTTTGATCCAGTAGATGTCGCCCTTGAGCTCCAGCATGAAACCAAAACAAACTGCTGTTTGGCCACACCTCCTCCATACTGAAGCCTCCGCTGTCCTCCAGAGACACACCTCCAACCCCCTCTCCACTCGCAATCCCAAGAAGGAGTTATCAATCAGAGCGCACCATAATTAAGAACCATCAACTGTGAGCGGCTCGAGCTGCAATCACCTGTGGTCTGCATTGTTGTGTTGAATGGTTATGGAAACCTTCAAAAAGTGACCAATACCAAGTACTACAACACTAGTAAAGCTAACTGGGTTGAGGTATTGAACCATGAACCGGAGCGTGCTCAGGTGTAGTGAAAAGTGTCTGGAACTGAGAGCTTTGGAAAAAAAAGAATTAAAGACCCATCTGTTCAGACTCTCCTTTGTTTGATCTGTCTGTTTTATATAACTGTCTGTGTTTTCTAACCTCCGTCATTGTGAAGCACTTTGTGCCGTCTGCTCTTGGAATGTGCTTTTATAAACTTTAATTACTGACAACCAAGAGTACTCGAGAAACAATACCCATCTCTAACACGAACCCCTGTTCAAGGATACACCTCACAGACAACATGTTAACCCTTTACAGCTTCTCACTCTTCAGCTTTTCTTTAAAATGGTTTGACTCGGGCGTATAGAGGAGGTTGAAAATAATCATGCAGGCTATTATTGAGGATTGAAAGCCATAGATCTCAGCAGTGGTGATTCTAGAGTCCACTGGGGCCCCGGGCAAGAAATAATTGGGGGGCCCCGCAACCCGCATTTCTCACCATCATGTCTGCCATCGTCCAGACGCTTACTCCTCTTCCTCTTTTTTTTTATCCTGTTTTCTGTTTTCTCAGACGGATAATTCATCTTTCTTTTTCTTGGTTGACTGTCAGAGTGCGATCAGACGGGGTACCCTTAGGGAGGTTTCCGATTGTCATTGCTAAATTTGCACATTTTGGTGCCACTGCTGTGGTTTAAAGTTTGTGAGCCCCACCTACTGGTCTGGGGCCCCCAAGGCGTCGCCCGCCCTTGCCTGTTGACAAGCAGCACCTCTGGATCTCAGCACCTGGCAAAACCATTAATCAGCGAACCCCATAACCCCCCTCTTCCTGTCGATGAATAATGTTTTGTCGAGGGCCAAAAATGATAAAAACACATCTGACTATGTTGTTGTTGTTGCTCTGCTCCCTCCATGGCCCCCGTTTGTTCTGCAGGTCTGAATGGGCATCAGGTGCCTTTGCGAGACACACGGATCAGTGTTTTTTCTTTGTTGTTGTGCTGGCATAAACACACAGAGTTCTGCTGTTTGTTGTTCGCGGGACTCCCTTTGTTTCCTCTCCAGCGAGGGGGAAGGTGTGCTCATGCATATGATGTATCACAAATCACAAATTCCCCCCTTAAAGTGCCATGAGCAGGATCCTCAAACGGCATGCGTTTTTATACTGTATAGGTGGTGTGTTGGGATTGTACGAGCGTGTATCGCCACATCATTTAGCGCCGCACCCTTATGCCTGCTTCTCTGTAAAGAGTCATTTTTACCTCTGAGCAGCCGTCTTAAATCACTCTGACATTTTATTGAATCACAACCGAACACGCAGACGCTAGGTGCCTTAGCAGCGGAGATCGTATGAATGGAGAAAAACAAAACCAGCAACAGGAGCGCTGGCTGCATACTCAACCAGTGACATTTTTACCAAGTGCAATTAATATGTTAAACAACAATTAGCTATTTGTTGCTCTTTTTTGCACTTCAATTGCACATTTGCACACCTGCACTTTGCACTTTAATAACTTGAATTTCCATTCTGGTACGAGCTCTTGACTGATTTTATTGCGCTGTTTTTATTTGGTTTTATATTTTGCTGTGTTGTGGTTTTGGTCCATGTTTTATGGTGATGTTGTCCTTGTGTTTCTTGTCTCCTGTGTGCTCCTGTTGCAGCGCAAATTTCCCCCTTGTGGGACAATAAAAAAATCTGAATCTGAATCAGTGGCACACCATTAAAGCAACTACTGTGGAGCGAGCACGTTTCAAACCAGAACAAGTGCAGCAGTCCTGTTGAATAAGTGGACTAACTCTACATGTGTCTATATTTCTGGTTTGAGTAGGAGTCTTTACAGATTGAATCATTATCTACACTCATACTAGGGCGGGGTCAAAGATCAGCCTCACACATCCAGATGACTGAGTTTAATCACCAGTAAAATGTCACATTCATGGGGGATGCTGATGAGCTGAAGTGGAAGTTGCAGTTACACCTGGCCTTGGCGCAACACGGCGCATCACACGGAAGGCGTCGACAGCTATATTCAGCTACTGTCACTCTCTCTCTCTCTGTGTGTGTGTGTGTGTGTGTGTGTGTGTGTGTGACGTACAGTCTCTCATTTCTGAGAGGCCACCCGTGCTGTAGGTGTTGGTTAAAGTAGGTCATTCTGCCTCATTACTCTCTGTTGGCGCTGAGCAAATCTTGTGGAGCGATAAATTGGTGGTTTTGGAACGACTGTTACACATTTAAGATTCAGTCTGAGTAATTTGGTTTGTACAGCTGGTGGTGTTTTGTACGACGATGAACCCAAAATATCTCTGTGTGTCGGTCGGGCGCTGACATGAGGGCACATTTGGAAGCAGAGAGGAGCCGTGGTATTGACGTCACAACGAAAGCACACATTTAACTTCCTGATAGAGCATCACAGATTCCTCATGCACAGGCTGCAGCAGAGCAGATTGTAGCAGACTCTCATGATCGATGGAAGTTCAGCGTTCTTGTGTTGATGTTCATTTTTGTTTCCTCTCGAAGTCGCTCCTCGTCTCTGTGAGTCCGGCGCACACAGCGAGGCAGGAGGACTCGTCAACAGAGCCATCCATCATGGCGTTTAATACCTTTTTTATAGCATCAACTAGCCAGTTAAGCCTCGCAGTAAGGAGCGCCTCATGTACAAAGTCCGACCTGTGGCTCCGTTCCTCCCACTCTCTCTCTCTCTCTGCACGATTTCTGAGTCTATCCACTGTCCTATCTTCAGGGGCGTCGTAGTGGGGGGAAAAGTGGGACTGACTACCCAGGGCCCAGTGGGGGAGGGGGGCCTGAAATAAAAATTTATTTCTTATTTCACTTTTTTTCTCTACGTTATAACCGCAATAAGAAAACTAAAATTGTAAATAAACAAACATTCAGAATTCCTTTCTGGAAAAAATGTGGAGTCTGTCTCAAAGGCCCCTCCCCCCCCCCCCCCCCCCCCTGCTTCAACTGTCTGAAAGGTGTGTATATTACAAAGTTTGAATTATTTTTAAACTATGAGGAAATATTACACTGATTATTTATCTTCCATTTTCAGGGTGTAAAACAAAGCATAGTTGTTCAAAGTTTTTATGGGTCATTTGTGGAGGTGCGGTCATAAACATTTTCCGGGTCAGTTTGGGCCGTGGTAGGGGCCAATGTGATATCTTTTCATGGGGCCCGGAGTTCCTGGCAGCGCCCCTGCCTATCTTTAAAATAAAGGTGTACAAAACCCCAAAAATAAACCTCAAATGTATGCAAAAAAGAAGACTTCAACATGACTCTCACATGTTTTAATTCTGTGTATTTTGGTTCTATAGTTTGACCCATGTTCCATCTGTTAACATGGAGGAGGCGGGGTTAATTCTTACTCTGCAGCCAGTCAGTAGCAGGAGCTCTTAGGTCCTTTGGCTTCACTTGAGGTGGAGTGGCTGCATCGTCCATTCTTCATATACAGTCTGTGCTCCAAACTAATTAAGCAGTACTTTTTCTTACATAACAGCCAGCCACTGATTGAACGCCCCGCCGCCCGCCCGCCCGCCCGCAGCAGCCCGCACGATCCCTCCACCAGGAGCCCTGCTTACATTTTGTCAACCTGCCATCCCCATTAGCTCCAGTGTGAAAAAAGAAACAGTGCTCTAATTGCTTCCAGCATCCTGAGCTGTTATCATCTTGTCAGTATTGATTTCCTGCATAACACTTCACACTTCAACTGTGTGGGCCTGTATTGTACCACCACCGCAGAAGGTTTGATTGCACTTATTGATAGTGATATTAGATTTTTCTTCTGCTGTGATTGTGGAGCACTCAATTTATCAGTCTTAAAAAATATTGAGACGCTTCTTATATCAAGAACCCACACACTCTCATTTAAGAGTGTCAAAGAGAGAGTCCCTTCAGGGCTTTAAAGGATCATATCGGGGTTGTAAAAATTCACAGATCTGAATCGGTTAACATAAAATATGTGAGTGAATCGACCCGTGAAGCCCTGATATTAACGTTGTAAACTAGTTTACTTATGTTGTCCTGCTTGTTCTGAGAGCTTGTTCTGAATTTTGTGCTCAGCATCTTTAATCTGGTGAGCCTCTGAGTTTGACCTTTTTTTTTTTTTTTTTAAGATTTTTTTTTGGGCTTTTTGTGCCTTTTTAATGGAGAGATAGGACAGTGGATAGAGTTGGAAATCAGGGAGAGAGAGAGAGGGGAATGACATGCGGGAAAGAAGCCACAGGTGGGATGTGAGCCCGGGCCGCCTGCTTGAGACGACAGCCTCCATACATGGGGCGCACGCACTAACCACTGTGCCACAAGCGCCCCGAGTTTGACCTTTTTATCTCTCATGAGAGAAACATCTGCTAAGGGGGCTTGCCAGTTTGTGTTTTATTTTCTACAATTCTACAATTCACTAGAAAAAAGGGAACAATGTCAGTAAGAGCAAACGATCAGCTTTGAGTCTGATTGGACACACAGGTGCTGACAGGAAGTGACCAGAGGCAAAGCACAACATTGAGGGCAGTTCTTGAGAGCTCTAATCAGTATAGAAACCATCTTATAAGTCGTCGTTATCAAACAAAAACCATCGTCATTACCATCATCATCATCAATAATATGGAGACCATCATCATTAAGTTAGTAGGTATTCATGAAAGAGCTGGGTCTTTAGCTTTTTCTTAAAGGTGCAGAGGGACTCTGCAGATCACATGGAGTTTGGAAGTTCATTCCACCACCGTGGGGCGACAGAGGAGAAGAGTCTAGTCAGAGACTTAGGACCCTGTTGTGAAGGTTGGATCAGACGCCTTTCATTGGCAGAGCGTAGTGGGGGGGGGGGGGGGGGAGGGAGTGTAGACCTGGATGAGAGAGTTATTTTGAAATTGAACAGATGCTCTATGCGTTCCCTTGCCTGACTTCCTGTCCAAGCCAGTTTTCCTCCAATCAGCTTGACGTGTACTTGCAGCGAACTGAATTGGAAAATAGTCTGGGCATGCATTTGGAGCGGTGCGCGCTGACGATGGACTGCGGTGCGTGCAGTGGAAACCTGAGCATCGAGTAGAGACGGCGCAATCTGCTTAGGCGCAATCTGCTTAGGCGCAATCTGCTTAGGCGCAATCTGTGCGATGCGGACGGAGCACAGCGCAGACAGATAGGACACTTCCATAAATGTTTTAAAAACTATGGTGTAGTTGTTCATGTTTAAACTGTGACATCTGAATAATGTAGCAGGAATGTCAGTGAATTTAAAAGCAAAGTGTCCAATGCAGAGTCAAATCAAAGATCCTGTGATTTTAAAACAAGACTTTAATCTCATTCATTCTCTGAAACTAGTCATTCCTGAATTTAAACCCACTGCACGTGTGTACTCTCGCAGAATTAAAGAGACAGACTTGAGCATCTCCAGAGGAGCTAAAATGTCACAGAGCTTTTTTCCACTCATTTTCATACCTGACTGTAACGTCACCTGCACTCCGTATACCACCATCACCCTGGTTATCTTTAAGCACATTGCCCACTGGTTGCGCTAATCCAATCAGATAGATCAGGTGTGCCAGCTGTCACACCGAGACACTTGGCGGTAGCACCGGAGAAAAAGCAGGCTGCGTTAACAGCCGGTGAGCAGCCATGCAGAGACAATGTGTCCTGTTAAATAATCCATTAAGACTTCTTTTTTTATTTTCAACCTCACCAGCCTCTTTAGATGGATCCACAATTTAACTACCAGTACAGCAAAAGGTTTTGTCAGGATTTTCCTCTATTTTTTTTTTCCCCACCTTCATGTATCACAAAACAACACCTGGCCTTGTGTGATGAGAAGTGACAGATTTGAAGGCACCTGATCGCCATGGCGATGTCGCCCACCTCAGTGTGGTTCATCCACAACCAAATCACGACTTCTGCTCAAATGAGGAGGAATGTTTACCCTGAGATGCCTTGATTATCCCGCTTACTCCCCCCCCCCCCCCCCCCCCCTTTTTTAAAGAAAGAGACTTCAGGGGCTGCACAAAGGCATCAGAGGCAATAACTGCACAACAGTAAACGTATGGAAGTTTATGGGAATTGCATATTTTTTTTAATCTTAGCAAGCAGACATGTTTGTGCGCTTAAGCCCAAATGCATTCTGGGTATCCATGAGGTGATTACAACAAAGTGAAATACAATTTAAAAACATCTTTCTCATGGATTTTGAAAAGGGAAACCAGTAGTCGACTAAGTTGGAAAACAAAACTTTGCTCTCTTCTGAATTCAGATGACAGCTCCATGTTGAAGTGAAGGAGCTAAAATACTGCAATTTAAGAAAACACCTGCAATCAGACACAAGGAAATGAAGAAGCATCATCAATTGGGCAAGACATGCACAGCATTTAGAAGATTTGCTGCAAATACAGACAACTAAACCAAACAAACAACACAAATACAAAAAGATGGAAACAAATAACAGATATCCAGCGACTCATGGATAGAACTAAAAAGAACCGGCTATCACAGTCATTTCTTTTATCAGCCTCACACAAGGTTTCTCAGTTTCACAACCCCGGTATGCCTCGTTAGATTTTAGATTCAGTACTTTTTCTAGATTCAGGTTTTGTCTCGTGAAACATCTTGTGAACATTCTGACACTGGAGGATGAACAAATCAGGATGAAATCACCTCTGTCTGATACCAGCCTCTGGAAAGGTCTCAGGAGAAACGGGGGGGCGGGGCATGCAGCAAAGGGCCGAGTTCGGATTCAGACCCACAGTCGCTTGGACGAGGAAAAACAGCCTCTGTACATGGGGTGTGCGACATAACCACTAGGCTATCCTGTGTTTTTAATTAGAATTAGTCCAAAAAAATGTCACAATTTCTTCCTGCCTGTCATCTCGAGTTTGACCGAGAGAAATGTCCAGTTTCGAGAGTCAGATCTCAGATTGTTGGTGACTGAAATCTGTCCGTGTGTGGAGAACACACTCTGTCTGAACAAAACAGTTACGTGTATGATAGACGTCATGTGTGGGGTCCCTCACATTTCAACATCTGTTAAGATTTGAACAATCGTTGAGGATGGACCATGCAGGCTTAAGGGAGTTTGTTTTGGTCTCAGAGAATGAACGAAATGTGCACATTAAATCTTTAAGGGTAAGATTTTAAATGTAACTTGAGTTTGGGACTGCAACAGAAGGGGGACCTCACCCCTTAGAATAAATCTTTATTATGTCTTATCGTTGGTGTATTATTCGGTCGTCCTCAGACGAGCCCTCCAGAGATGTTTCCCTGATGGTCCATGCATCATTGGAACAACTTGTGCTTTATCTTTGTTGACTAGAATCTTTGGCAACGCAATGCACACTTTGTTTTTTATGATGACTTTGTGTAGTTATTGAAGTGGGCTATCCTTCAGTGTGTTGGAACATTAAACTGAAGGATAGATGTTTGCATCCCCCCTCACGCTGAGATCCAATGATTCAGATGTTTCTCACTTTGTTTAATGTATTTTTATTGCAGTTTGTTTGTTTGCCTCTCAGGGACGCTGCAAGAAGCTGCATTTTTACACATGTAATAAAAAAAAAACTGTTGAGTCTCAGCACGAAGACTGGAAGACAAAATACCAGTCTGAGTTTTGTTTTTAAGGTTTATGTTTGGGCTATTAATGCCTTTATTTAGAGATAGGACAGAGGAGAGAGAGAGAGAGAGAGAGAGAGAGACATCAGGGAGAGAGAGAGACAGAGAGAGGGAGAGAGAGAGACATCAGGGAGAGAGAGAGACATCAGGGAGAGAGAGAGACATCAGGGAGAGAGAGAGACATCAGGGAGAGAGAGAGAGAGAGAGAGAGAGAGAGACATCAGGGAGAGAGAGAGACATCAGGGAGAGAGAGAGACATCAGGGAGAGAGAGAGAGAGAGAGAGAGACATCAGGGAGAGAGAGAGACAGAGAGAGGGAGAGAGAGAGACATCAGGGAGAGAGAGAGACATCAGGGAGAGAGAGAGAGAGAGAGAGAGAGAGACATCAGGGAGAGAGAGAGAGAGATACAGAGAGAGAGAGAGAGAGAGAGAGAGAGACATCAGGGAGAGAGAGAGAGAGATACAGAGAGAGAGAGAGAGAGAAATGAGCCACAGGTCAGATCCCGAGCCGCCCTCTTTCAGCCTCCGTACATGGGGGTGCATGCACTAACCGCTAGGCTACAGCCGCCCAGAGTCTGTCTCTGAATAACGGAGTCGGAAACTTGAAAAACCTAATTTGTATTTTTTTTCCTCTCAGTTGGTTTGTCATACTGTAACGAGCACATCTATGCAAAGTGAACGTATGGATTTATCTCGGCCTCGGGGTTGAAGTCGGTCTGGTAGATGAACTCATTCGTTGTATACTCATGCCTGTTACGTCTTCCACCCGGGTGGAAATTGCACTTCGGGTCTGATAGCGTCCTGAAGATTGCCACAGGCGCTGTGAACGTGCACAAACTTCTCTTTTCTTTGCAGCACTTAGAAATGCACCGTTCAGGTCCCCCCCCCCCAGATTTTCACGGTGCTGTTCACTCTTGAACTCAGAATGACACAATTTCTCTCTCCGGATCAGACCGTTTGATAGATACTCTGTTGGACAGATAGAGAGAATGCAGAGTGGAAAAAAAAAAGAGGAGCCATTTTTGAATGTGGATAGAATGAATAAAGCAAACAAACAGAAATTGGGACAGGGAGTGTGTTTGCCCGCGGCTGTGCCGTGACTCTGACTACCTTCCTCTTCCCACACAACGCTTTCTGAGTTACCCTAAAGGTGAAACATCCAAGGGCGTCTGAACGCAGAGCAGCAGGAGTGTAACGGAGTGACTTCGCACGAATACAAGTTTGAATAATATCATTTTGTTTAAAAGGCTTGCACCAGAATCTCTGCGTGCAGTGAGCTGTAGAATTGCTTTTATATCTTCAAAGATAGGCTGATGTTTATTTCATAAATACATGAAAACAAAGGTACCCAAATATATTTAGCACAAATATTACTTACAATTTTTGACTCAAAATTCAAGTTCAGTGTGTCTTTACTTTATTGATGTTTTCTTTCAGATCCCGGTGTCAATCAGTCAACAATGGCATATTAAAATTACATAAAGAATATGATGTGAGGAACAGTCCTATTACTCATGACGACATATGAAAGAAATAGTAATAAGCAGCAGTTTGAGTCCATGTATTTTCATTTTCATTTTCATTTTTAATTTCCATTTTCATTTTCATTTAGTAATCTAAAAAAAGAGCAGCGTCCTTATACCATGCAATGTGACCAGAATAAAATACTGAGACATGCACCACCCACGACATGACCACACATGCAGCTCTCACCATCACCCACTGCATCAGCCTGATGTGATTGAATAATTGGTCTCCATTCATTGTTTAGTTCAAGCAGCTGCTTCACTGCGCGATGAGTGCTTGGAGACAGCGACGCGGACTAGACTGGCGGTGCCACTTTGTAACAGCTTTCCCCTCATTAGGTCAAAATCAAGCATTTAGAGAAAGCAGTGGTTAAGTAAATAAAGCTTTTAGAGTGCAGGTTTGATTACAAAAACTCTTAATTTGGGCGGCTGTTTCTCAGTTGGACGAGTCGGTCGTCTCTAAACTGGAAGTTAGGGGTTCGATCCCCAGCTCCTGCAGCAACATGTCCGATGTGTCCTTGTGCAAGACACTTAACCCCAAGTTGCTCCCACTGCTTGTTGGGGGAGTGTGAATGTGTATGAATGGGATTAGTTTCTTCTGATGGTCACTTTACACAGCAGCCTCCATCAGTGTGTGAATGTGTAGATGTGACCTGCGGTGTAAACGCACTTTGAGTAGTCAGAAGACTAGAAAAGAAATATACAAGTTCAAGTCCATTTTAATTAGAGACAAGTGACCAGCAGATATGAAGATAAAGATAAAGATAAACTTTATTGATCCCCCATGGGGGACATTTTTCGTTACAAAAGCTCAAGAGAAAATAACAAGAAGTCAAAAATCAAACATATGTACATCAGTTAAATAAAGGGAGAAAAAAAATACAATAATAGAATAATACGAGATGTCTGTTTGTAATATGGGTCTGTAGGGTCTGTACTCTGTAGGGTCTGTACTCTGTAGGGTCTGTACTCTGTAGGGTCTGTACTCTGTAGGGTCTGTACTCTGTAGGGTCTGTACTCTGTAGGGTCTTAAGCCGAGAGCTCAATTACCTTTACCGGTAGCCCTCAGGATCACAAACTCCACATGCATACAACAGAAATAACTAAAAAGAGCTGCACAGAAACTGCACATTGTGAACTTTTATGGTAAATAAAAAATGCTTTGGACTTTTTCAACTTTAAGGGGTTTGAATAGTTACATGTCCAGACTTAAACTTTGTAGGTCCTTTGGGCAGGATGACAAAAGTTTTGGCTGATTTCTGCTCTGACTCAAGAAAAAGCCAAGGAGATAAACATCATTACTGAACAAATAATAAGTCTAGAAAGGTCTGAGTGCTAAATCGGTCTCATTCTGATTGAGTTATGTGCGCACCTTGCCCTTCATATCCCCGTGTCTGTGTCAGTCATGCGTGCTTCCAGGTCAGTTCTAACACAGGCGGTGCAGTGTTCAGCTCTGACTCGTCCAGATTGTCCAGGATCTTCAAGCCTGGAAAGCACGTCCCTTAATCCCCGGTCCTGTGTTAATGGTCCGCCCCGGGGGCCTTAGGGCGCGCAGTCTGAGTCGGAGGATGAGTGAGCAGCGAACTTCACAGGAGAGACTGATGTAAATGTGGAGAAATAAGGCTGTATGGGTGAGAGAACATAAAAAGTCAAAGAAGTGGGTCTATATAAAAAGTCTGCGGGCTGAGCGAGAGATTGCAAGAGGGAGGGGAAAAAGGCTGGACAGCCGCCTTCTTGGACCACATGGGAATGCAGCAACTCTCCCCCCAGTGAGTAAACTAGAGGGCTGCCCGGGCTCGTCAAACCAAGATCACAAGATCGAGCTCATTTGATCACATCTTGGACGGTGGCACGATGTCCCACTAGGGTTGGGGGTTGTGATGTCTTTTCCCCGGCTTTGTTTTCATCAGAAAAAAAAGAATGTGCTGTTGCCTCCCTCTGTGTGTGGCAGCAGGCACTGGGAGAATTGTGTTACATGTGACGTTAAATATCTGTGAAGCAAAAACTGTCATTCTGTCTGATGGTGTGTTTAAAGCAGCATGTCACCAAACAAGCCAAAGAGAAAGGACGGATTCACAAACCCAAACCTATGCATGTGAGACAAAAAGACCCTGATTTATCACAAATCACATGCAAAGGGTTAACTGTGCTGCAGAGGAAACACTGTGCTGATTGCACGTATTTAAAGGAGCCGTTATGCATTAATTTGGCAAAAAATTGCGTTTTCTATGCATATCTGTTGGGTTCTTATGATGGTTCTTATGATGGTTCTTGTGATGGTTCTTGTGATGGTTCTTGTGATGGTTCTTGTGATGGTTCTTGTGATGGTTCTTGTGATGGTTCTTATGATGGTTCTTGTGATGGTTCTTGTGATGGTTCTTATGATGGTTCTTGTGATGGTTCTTGTGATGGTTCTTATGATGGTTCTTATGATGGTTCTTGTGATGGTTCTTGTGATGGTTCTTGTGATGGTTCTTATGATGGTTCTTATAATGGTTCTTGTGATGGTTCTTATGATGGTTCTTATGATGGTTCTTATAATGGTTCTTGTGATGGTTCTTATGATGGTTCTTGTGATGGTTCTTATAATGGTTCTTGTGATGGTTCTTATGATGGTTCTTATGATGGTTCTTGTGATGGTTCTTGTGATGGTTCTTATGATGGTTCTTGTGATGGTCGGGTTATATATGTCTGTTGGGTATCGTGCACTTTGGGTTCTTTTCTGTTGAATTGTATTTAATTATTTTTAGTATTTTACATTTGTTATGTTCTTGCTGTTGTTTCTGTTCTTCTGTGTTTGGTTTAGTTTGTTCTTGTTTTTGCAGTTTGTCAAAGCACTTTGTAAACCTGTGTTTTTAAAAGGTGCTATATAAATAAAGTTATTATTATATTATTATATCAGCATCTATGCCGTAAGTGTCTAAATCATAAAGAACAGCGCTAATACTAACGTTCGGCTGGAGTGAGAAAAAAATGACCTCCTGCTGAGAGTTGGTGGTGAATGCACTACAGTATTTAAGGGTGTTTTCACATCAGGCACGATTCCACCCCCCCCCCCCCCACCCCCACGCTGGTCTTTATTTACATCAGTAACATCGTTCCGTGCAGATAACACTCGATATGTGGAGCTTCTAAGCGTCTTCAATCGATTCTTCATGAATCAGGCCCTGAAAGAGTTAACTCTAAGAAATAAAGCTTTTATACTCTTGAGTCAGCCACCACAAATGGGACAGGTGGTTCTCAATCTGCACACATTACAGCAAATATGGGCTGGTCCTGATTGTGTTATGGGCCTTAAAAACTATATTAAATAAAATGAACAGATGTGTTTTTGCAAAGTGAAAAAAAAAAAAAAAAGCCGTCTGTTTGCATCTCATGTCCACTGAGTTTATTGTAAAACCTGCATCCCATCTGTTTCACTAAATGCAATTTGATTGAACACCTGTCACTCTTTTTTACGCGCCTCATGATGTACCCCTATGTTTTACGCTGCAATGGGACAGTAAATACTACAGGCTTCTACTTTTGGGTTAGGGTTAGGGTCATGAGCCGACTCCCTGACTCCTGGGCTTTTTTAAAAATGTTTATAGCTGCTCGAAAAGTCACAGAAAGCGTCTGAAATAACCATGGCAAAAGCAGACATGAATGTTTAATCTGTCTCCGATCAAACATTTGCTGGAATTATCCACAGACCATGCATATGAGACGACTGGAATATACATAGATTTGACTTCAACCTCCGTCTGTGAGATTTTTCGGTCGACAGCCAAACAGGGTCGTGAGCGTCGTTGACCATTCAGTCGTACAATGTAAGCCGAACATCCACCACAACTTTTTATACAATCGTACAGAGAATACCGTTGTAGGTACCAGATGCGCTCGGGTGTTCACATCGGCTCGGGGTCGTGCGCCTGCTGGTGACGTCACACAATATGAAGTTTTACTCGCGATATCGGGGCATAGTACTACACTTCCCACGATCATAGAGTGTTTCTGATTGGTTAAGCCTGCTGTTACCATGGCAATGTTTCCCGCCCCTAGGCGACGTATGCGAACACATGAATCCCACTAGCAGACTAGCTAGCTAGTTAGTTAGCTAACACGAAATGTACTAGCCTAATAACCTCATCATGCCGCAGTGAATGTAGTTTATATTTTCCACAAACTACAAGATAGTACAACACTTATTGACGGTATAAAAACTATAACAACGTCAAAAGTTACTCTTAAGAAGACACGATATAATCCGCAATGGATTGTGGGATGTGTAGTTCTTTGACTTCGAATGAAAATCATGTACACAGTCTTGTCTGTTTTCTGTTTTTTTTTAATGTCGTTTTGGTGCCGAAATAAATGTCCTATCGTCAGTGGGCGGTCACTGTTGTGCTCAAAGACCCGACAAGACCGTGAAAACTATAAACTCTCCGATCATATTGTGTGACTTCACTAGCAGGCGCAGGACCCCGAGTCGATCTGAACACCCGAGCACATCTGGTACCTACACCGGGCTTTACGTAGCTGGTCAGTGGTAACCATGGACACAAACAAAGTAGAATGAGTGCAGGAGAATGTTTGGGTTGCTAGGCAACAGGTCAGTTTTTTGTTAGATGTGGAACTGAAACATGCTGGGTTTATTTTACTGTTTGTTGAACTGTAAGAGCAATATCCACTTCTAGGTGGTGATGTTGTACTGGATATCAACACTGCTGGGATTATCTTCAGCACTCTGCCTGCTGCATCGTGCATACAGTATACCACCGAACCATTGCCGTGCTGATATTCAGTACATCCCTCCCTCTCGTGTGATATTGCATATTTAATGTGCCTTAAAAAAAACTTGTAAGATACTTGACTTATCATACATGACTGCTGCTGTGTTCAAAATCTATTTAGCACACAGTCCTGATACTGCCCCGGCTAAATGCACAAATCACTGAGCAAGAATGCCAATTATGTGCTCAATCCTTTCAGCATGCTACATCCAGCCCGTCCTCATGCAGGACACTCATGCATCGTATTCTCACGTTGATGCTGTTATCTGTAATTGGATTGTTTTAGTCCCCACTGCGGTTTTTGCAGGAGGCTTTTTTTTCCTGTGCTCTTGGACTAATCAGAGCACGCAAACATTGTGTTATTTCCACGACACAGGTTTCGGGGGAAGAAGCTGTATGCTGAATCATTTTTATTCACCGTTCCACTGGGTCTCTCAAAACTGCAGCAGCACACCACAGGGCTGCCGCTATACACTCTCAAGGTCACAGTGTCACAGCACCTTCAACCCGCAATTAAGAGAGCGATAAGCCGATGACTATTGAGACATTTAAGAAAGTGAAGAGATGAAAGTACCGTGCCTGGAGGTGGAGGGAGAGAGGGTGAGGGTGAAGAGCGAGGTGAGGAGGAAAGCGTAACTTGCTTTATGGCGATTTCATGACTGTCAGGAGAATAAAGGACCAGCTGATCTGTGCCAGATAAATAAGGTCTTTGTGAAGGTTTCTTTGGAGAATCTCGTCAGGAGAAGAAGTCGTATCAGGCAGTCCACAAAATAATATGTGGAAGGTCTGACATTGACAGGCCGAGTAAGTCACAGATAGCAGAGAATCACTCTCTCCTGTGTGTGCTTTCTCTCTATCTGTGCGGTTGTTAAGCTGCAGCACATGGTGAGAACTTCCTAACAGACTCCCAGTGGGAGATCAGGTCTCCGGGAAAGACACATGGGAAGGTGATAGGGGTTTGTTTTGGCTTAAGGTTGCTGCTCAATACCATATTTAATGAGTGATTCACCTTGAGCTGTTCAGGCTGCCGTGTCTACAGGATTTCATTCCAACTATATTCTTAATCAGCTGAATCATTCACCTGTAAGAGATGCTAAGCTGCTTCAGTGTTTGATTGAATAATGTAAAGATTCAAATTCTATTTCCCTGCATTGTTTCACCGTGCCCCTGTACATACAGCGACAGCAGCATGTCTACTTTCATTCATCTTCAGGGGATTGTATAAGGTGCAGATATGTGAGGCCCATATAGATTTACCTGATTATATTATTTAGAGTTTTACAAAACCATCTGTTTAATTTGATTGTTTGCTTGAAGGGAAAGTGCGACAGGAAAAACCATATTTCAAATGTACCGTCAGTGTAACCAGGCGTTAGGCTTTGATTTTCTTCTGGTACAATGAGCTTTAGGTGCATCCTTTAATGGACACTAATATCTCACTAGGGGATCTTGTACATACTATGTTCTGGGGTTATCTTATTTTTTTTTAAAGCTCCAAGAGTCCTCAGCTGGTTCAGATCATATCTCAAAGGCAGAAGCTACATTGTTTCCACTGATAACAATATATATGTGCACATCAATCAATCAACCAATCAATCATTATTTGTATAGCGCCAATTCATAACAAGTGTTATCTCGAGACACTGGGATAATATGCAGGAAGGATTTCTCCTTTGTACTCCTCGCGTTCCACATCAACGTGACATGCGGAGTCCCTCATGGTACGATTCTCTGCCTTTTTTTTTTTTTTTAAACAAAAAAATCTTGTCCTGCTTCTCTTAAACAGCCAAAAGTATCGCTCATTGAGACTCTTTGCCGTGGCAAATGTGCAATGTGCTGTTTTTGCAGGATGTGGTTCAATTTTTCTGACACCTACCCCGTGGCAGCATTCAAAATATTTAGTGGTATCCCTGATGGTCTGGTGTGCTTCCGTTGGTCATGATGAGGCATCAATATTAATTTCAGTCTGTTTCATTCCAGGGATCAACAGCAGATTCCATGAACAATAAACCAGGAAATAAGGAAAGAAAAAGCACTTCCAAGTGTGTATATTATCACTGCCTAGTTTCTAGTTGAAAGAAAATGCTGCTCAGTTGCACATAGTTGAATTGTGTGTGATTTATTCTTATGGTTTGATGATTTCTGGTCAAAAGTTATCACACTATAACAAACAGTAACTTATGATTGTGGAAGCAGCTTTCACTTTTGCTGAATCTTCCCAAAGCACAATAATGTTTCAGCCATGCGTGACGAAAGGAAGCGCTCTCTAAACGGCAAAGTAGGACAACATCTGGAGTATACAAAGCAAGCAATCCCTGATGCCAGGTCTCCTCTCTGCTATCTTCTTTTCAATTCCCCCCTCAAAGGCATGGGCGCCGCACTGAAAAGATCTGCCCCTTAATTGCCTGTCACATTTTTTACAGTGCAGAAATTCTTAGGGTCAACGGGATGTAGTGGCGCGCCAGAGTGGGTTCAATAAAAATGTTCAAAAAAATGTTCTAATAGGGCATCAAGCATGTCCCTGAGCATGTGCAGTGACGTGTTTGCCCATGCAGACTCTGTGAATTCCTTCTTTTCTAGGACGGAACAAGCTAAGCCACCATGACGGGGAGTAGGAGGCGTGGGGGGTTTGTCACAACACCTCGGCAGGTCCTGGTCTGCCTTGCCAAAGTCAGTGTTGTTTCCCCTGTTTCTGTAAGAAATGAGGAAAAAGTGGATCATCAGGTTATTGTTGGAGTGGTTGTACAGATTTGATAGCATCTTTTTTTATTTACTTACCCTCAAATAGTTCTTCTTCCCTCCACCCGTTTGTATTTGGATACTTGTAAACTACATCCTAATGTAATTCTTCAAATCAAGGTCCTGCTGTATCCACTGAGAAAACTGTAAATTGCATTGTGCTGTGGAGTCTATTTATTATCACATCACCAGATTCCCCATTTCCATGTCAGTTAGCTGTAGGCACAAGTCCATCTTTGCACTACTGGGGAATCATAAGAATGATCAGTCTGACAGTACTTTAGCTGTGTTGAGTATTGTTGTCTGCAGGACGAGCAATGAATCGCTGATTAGATTGTTTGAGCTTGTGTGCGCTCTCTTTTACGAGGCCATTAGACGCGTTTGTTTCCGTACTGGGACTCATTTGTACAATCCCAGCCTGAAAGCTAAATATACATATTTTCCGCTTGCCTCTTTCCCTACCAAACAAAAAAAAGTCAGCCCAGACAGCAAGTGCTGTGGTAGATCACGGATTAAAGATCCCACGTGGGTCACTTTGGCTGCCACTTGTAATGCTGTGCAGACAGGTCTCTGGTCCAAGGCGGTCTCAGCGCTGGAATCTGATGTGAAAGTTTCAGTTTGGCTGGGTTTAACCGCAAGCTAATCACTGTGTACTGAATGTGCACAGGCTCACAGGATAGTTTGGCCAAGGAATTGCCCTGTCATGATCTCTCCACCACCATCATTTGCCAATGTTTGTTTTCATTAACAGTTTATATGAAATGGACTTCTCTGTCCCACCTCCTCTCGGCGTACAACTAACACAGCCAAAGACAAATTAGATCCAGTGGGTTGCCGTAGGCGTTTGAGGAATTTGAATAAAATATTTGTGTTCGATTGTTGCATCCTCAAAGCTTGTAATGTTTGATTGTGCTGTATGTTATTTTAAAGGTGACATATCCTCCTCCTCTTCTTCAGTGTAAATAAGTCTCAGAGCTCCCCATAACATGTGTGTGAAATTTCTTGTTCTAAATCCACTCTGATCCTGTATTTGATCATGTCTATAAACCCCTCTATTTCAGCCCTGCTCAGAACAGGCTGTTTCTGTACCTTTAAATATGTAAATGAGCTGTGTCTGACCACGCCCCCCTCTCTGGAAGGACTTGGGTGTCTCGCTGCTTTCTCGCTCCATGTCCTATTGTTTACGGTGAGAAGGCAGACTCAGAGGGCAGAACAAACACCTAGCTGTGGGAGTGTCACCCACCTGGGGGAGGGGCTACTGCCCTTTGTGATGTCATGAAGGGGAAAATCTCCAAACAGCCTGTTTGAGCACACATTTTCTGAAAAGTGTAGCAGGCAGAAGACGGAGAGGATGGACTTTTCTCATCATTGGGGGGTTTGTAGACGGACTAGAGACACATGTTAGTGTTAGAGGAACATGGTGAAGTGGATTTTGCATCATGTGACCTTTAATGTGTGGCTTATATGTTGTTGTCAACCAGTGTGTAAAGTCGCAATGTTTGTTAGTTTGTTCTTACTGTGTTGTCTTGGTCTTTCTCTTTATATAAGAATGTTCACTGTCCTTGAGCTCCTGAATAGCTCTTTATAAAAAACATGTTTTATTAAAAAGACAAACATACAAACAAATCACCATGAAAGACAGCTGTGAGGGAGGACGGAGGCTTAAGAAGCAGCGTGTGAGTGAAGCTGGTTAACACTGTCTTTGTGGAAGCACTCTGCTATTGCTCAAGATGTTCCACTTTGTTCTCCAACCGGCCCACTTTCAAAACATCTCAAGTGCTGGAGCTGCCGGACTTGATTTGAAAGAAAGAAAGAAAAAAAAAACATAAATAAAAGATGAAAAATAGAAATTCAAGCATGCAAAAGCTTGCACGGTCAAGGTGAAAAATCGAATTTAGTTTTGAAGGAGGTGGTTAGTTTTAAGTGGTGTCAAAGTTGCTCGGCATTTCTTGTGATTAATGCACAACGGAATAAGTGCCTCGCGCATCCAACCATCTTAACAGAAACCTCACAAATCGACCTCCTGTAAAATCGTCACTTTTAGAAGTAGTGTTGTAATTAAGACCACACTAACCGAGACCAAGAGATACCCGAGACCAGAGTGTTCAGAGACTGAGACAAGACCAATGCCATATTTATCACAGAAAAATCATCATCTTGTGACACTCACTAAGACTGTAACGGCGGGAATTTTAAGGCCATAATCAAACTATGAATGAATTGAAGTTATTTGTTCTTCTGGGTCAGTGTTGGTCTTGACCGGTCTTGATTTAATGTCCGGAGTCCGTCCAGTCTGAGACCGAGACAAGACCGAGTAAAAATGCTTTCGATTCCGACAAAAGACCGAGACCTTCAAAAAGCATTCTCGAGACCGAACTTAAGACCAAGACCGATTTCAAGACCACAATACTATTTAGAAGTGAGTCCAAGAATTTACGCTAAGAAGACAATTATAAACCGTTTGATAATTTGTATGCAGGGCTTTCCTGATTTAAATTAGGAAATACACAATTTCCCTGCACAATAATAATAATAATTCAAATATTTCTTGGAAAAACCAAACGTCAGCCCCCTCCCCCACCACCAACACTAACCAGGCTTCAGGCACTTCCCTGTCTCTGCCTTATGGTCAGTTGGCCAGTGGTTCTAATCTGAATTTCACTGTTTATGCTCGGAGACATTTTACACTTTGAGGGACTGAAGCCAAGGAACCAAAATGACCATCTGCCAAGCACCAAATGTCTCCAAAATGAGTTGCTGCTGGATGAATAAATCAAAGTCAACCATCCTATGAGATCATTCCTTTAGAGGCAACAGCATGCAGTAACCAGCAGCACGTCATAGTGCAGAAATCTGTTTCTTCTCCAGGGTTTCTATAAAAATCTCATCTGTCATTTTTGAATGATTTAGCCGGTGATAATGGACGGAGTGGCATTTCAGTTTAAGCTTTGACAAGTTAACAAAATAATTCATTATAGACAAGAAAATTCAGTTAACACCAGACATAAATGCTGCCCTAAAAATATGTTGTATCATCAGCGTGCTATTAATAATCTCACCTGACACCTATCCTGTGGCTGCAGTAACGGGCATTACAATAACTGTAAAGGGTTGTTGAGGGTCTCGTTTGCTTTTGGGCACCAGCATTAGTTTCAGTCTGTTTCATAACATATTAAAGAACTCTTAACAGGAGCTTTAAGGCTGTGTTGTGTAAATGTATATTCAAGTATTTGTTTTCTGATCTCTTTGTGCACGATTGGTTTCTTTTTTGTTTTGTCCAGTAATAAAAGATTTTCAGATGCCGAGCTTTTTATAAACTGACAGTTTTTTGTCATCATCTATTCAGAATCTGTCACCAGTGTTGTGGCTAAAGTTCCTTTTTTATGGCCGCATTGTGAAAGGGAAACGCATGAGCTGCATCTACAGAAGCGAGTCAGAGAGAAACCGTCAGTCACATTTCTGTTCATTCAGCTGGAATCAGTGTGGCCACTCCCTTATTCTTCAGACGAGTCCCCCCTGTGGAGACCTTTTCTACTCCACTTCACAGTCTCTTTGTGTGGTTTCATCACAGCCTTTCGTTTGGCTTGATTCAGCTGTTCTCATGTTTTCACTCACAGACCTGTGAGGTCATTGCAGTGTAAGGATGGTTCAGTGGTGAGTGGCAGTACAGTTTGAGTCTGTGAGGCGTCTGTAGATGTTTCCACAGGACAGACTCTGAGAACAAGGATGTTCGTATTACTAATCCACATATCCTCTGATTATTATTCATAACTTATAAAGAGCAGGAGTGTGTCCACAGGGAGGGGGGGCCAGGGGTGACATGGGCCCTCCTTGAAATCTGATTGGCCACCCAAGGTGAATTGAAGTCAGTTAGTTTTAGAAAGGTGTGTTTTCCTTCTTATCACAATAGTGACCACTATTGGCCAATCAGTGGTGGTCTTGATTTAAAATCTGGAGTAGACGGACTGGAAAAATCCCAAACTGTGGTTAGCTATTCGCCCCGACAGAGGCGGGACTTATTTAAAAAAGGGCTATTCTGTTTTTTTTTTTTTTTTTTTGCAAAAGGCCGCTAGTAGTTTTCTTTGAATCAATGTAGCATATTCTTTTCTGCATGTACTTCAAATTGTGAATAAATACTTTGCACATCTATTTCACAAGACAAGTGCAAAGGAAAGTAATGCACCATGTCTTAAGTGCAATGAACTAACTAGCAATATTGGGGACCAAAACATTGCCAATTAGGGTTAATTGAAGGGTAAATGATTGATGTGTTTGTATTTGTGTGCACTTCACACTTCAGGCCACCCCCGGAATAAGTCAGTACCCCAGTCGGGCCACCCTAATACTACTAACAAACATTCTCATTTCCCACCAAGGCGGTTCACTTGATCTCTTTGATTCTGTTTGGCCGTGGCGCCAAAGAAGCCGAGTCTCTTTCCAAACGGTAACGTGAGGTCTTCCCCTTTGTAATTACTCCCACACAGAGTATCAAGCCACATTAACCTTTTGGCACCAAGCACCTGTGGACCAATTTTAAAATACTTGCTCTTGTGCTGCCTCCAAAATGGCTGCCAGCTTTAATCATTCCTGTTTCAGTTAGCATCCTGTTCAAATCCAATCAGCACTGTAGGTCTGAATCAACCAAAGAAATCAGTATTTGATCGTAAATGGTCAACTTTGCTTTAGATAACTCCAGCCTACATTTATGTGCAAGTGTTAAACCAAACTTACACTATTTGTTTGGTATTTGACATGAAATAAACAGACTTCCTGAAATCAGATTAAACCCAGAATGTATGGACGTAAAGCTCATCTTTTATGTTTTTTTTTAATAAATGTGCTTTCTTGACACGTCGGGTGGAATTTCTCTTTCAAAGACGTCTTCTCTGGAACATTCTGCTAATGTGTAATGGGTCTCATCAGTAATTTATTTTTTGGAGTCTCCTGCTGGGGTTCAAATTGGCAGTAAGTTGTTCATTATTTCCAAGCATTTATGATACTTTTTGAAATGGAATAATTGATTTGATCGAGTTCTTGGCAGCAGAGCGATTACTTAAGATGCCAAAATGTTTAATCAGGGGAAAGCAAAATCAGTCACTTCAAGAAACCGAGACTGAGCGGAAAGTAAAGCAGGCAAGACATCTTAATGTGTACAGCACATCTCAACAGAGAGACAGATCCTGATGCTTTCATAGTTAGAAAAGGATGACTCCTGAAAACAATGAGAAATGAAGACAGAGCAAAATCAAGCTAGACAGAAAAAATAATGAAGTGATAAAAATAGGACTTAATGAAATATGATTCATATAATCCAGCAGTGCAGTAAGGTGGGATAAAATATAGATGCAGCAATATATCGTCGCTCGTTTGATACAATTATCAAAACCTCTGAACCCAATTATCGATATTTTAGTAAAAAAAAGAGATTTCCCTGTCATTTCCATGACTCCTCAAGGTTGAGCTATAAGGATCCCATGCTGACCGCTGACATTAAAGGCTTTATATGTGATTTTTTGATCCAGCAGATGTCGCCCTTGAGCACCAGCATGAAACCAAAACAACTCACGCTGCATTGTTGTGTTAGCATGCTAATGCTAGTGATTTTTATTATGCTCGTATCTTCACACTGCATGTAAATTTACCTGAAATGAGCGTGATCTAGAAACACAGTTAAGCAGTGAGTACAGTATGTTATTCTTCTTTTCTCTAGTCCCTCAATTAAACAACTTTTATACGTGAGGGGAGGAGTCAGCCGGCCGTCCTGGCGATGTAAACAAAGTGAAGATAGGACTCTGAAAACTCTGAAAACATCACAGACAGTGGGACTCGGGTGTTACACCCATTGTAGACAGTCATGACTCACAGAGTTATTTTCAGAGGAGATACTTGATTTCTACATTTAAGTGTGAAAAGTCAGCACAGGCCAGATTCTCCTGTGGTGTGTGACTGGATCCAAAAGTCGCACATTCTTCCTTTGAAAGGAGCTATATAAATAAACGTATCATTATTATTATTTATTGGTATGGTAGTTTATGCAGCTTCATAAATGATAACTAAATGTGATTACAAAAAACCTTATCCACAATGTTTGTGTACGTTTCCATATTCATATTGGAATTTTGAGACTCAAAGCATTGCAGTTGTAACTTCCTCAGAAAAAAAAAACAATTATCTAAGGCTGTAATAATAAACCCACTGATGATGCAACAGATGATAGAAGTCCATATATGTTTTAAATACTGAATCTTGACAAACTGGAGCTCTTAAACAAGTGTTGTTTGTGGAGGCACACGGCGTAATGAAGACCTGAAATTTAACCACTCAGTTTATAATAACTGCTAAATAATGACTCACGCAGAGCTACTGTTAATTAAAGCCACAAATGTCTTCGGTCACAAATGGATGGTTAAGGGAGGGAGGGAGGCAGTGGCTGTGTTTTGGGGAGGAACTGAGTGGTTTTCTCTCCCACTGAGTCACAGAGTGCTTCCAGGAGTGTATGATGGAGGAGGGGAGTGTGCGATCATTGCCAATCTCAAGATGGCAATTCTGTCCTCCGTTAGCAGTGTGAATATGTTCCCTGTGTGTATTTTGTTCTCATATTCTTTTCTTTGTTTTTTTTTTACAGCCATTCATTGCTAACTTTCTCTTTTTTTTCTCTTTCTTTTCTCCCAATGCGGCCGACCTTTGGTTCCTGATGGCGACCTCATCATATAGGTAAGTCTCATACATGCAATCAATTTCAGACTACTGCCCCTGTGTTTGAAATGTCTTTATGAGGAGATCCATAATGGAATGGATGACCTCCATACGTATATACGCACATGCACATGCACATGCACATGCACACATCCCCCCACCATACACACTCTGCAGTTCAACCTGAGCAGAACATGACCTGGAGCTGTAGGTTGCAGGAAGAGATTAGATGAATGACAGAGAGTTATGTGCTCAGCGAAGGCAGTGAGAGGGTTGTTTGGCTGGAACATTTTGAGTGGCGGTGCACATGTGCATGTAATGGGGGGGGGGGGGGGGGGGGGGGCTGTGCCTTAAGAAAAGAGATGCACAGGGTCAGGTCATGGCGTCTTCATAGGTCTCGTACCGTATACCGTGTTTCGTCATCACACTCAGGAGAGATGGAGAAACGATAACTCTCCACAGCGATGGAGGTGGAGGAACAATGTCGCTGGAGCTATATGGTGAAAGTATCTTATGACTCACTACTGTTCATGAAATGGTCACAATTATATAATATTCAGAATCTGGTACGTAGAAATGTCCCCTTTTTTAAGTATTTCACTTCAATATTTGTTGATTGGAAGTATACTTTTTTTGATCCTGCAAAGTTTTTAGCTTTTTTGTGTTAATGATGGCATGATGGTGGCAGGAGTAAAATTCTCAGGTAGCCCTGAGGACTTCCTGCTATAAACCTCTGACACACACCTCTCCTCTCCTGCTTTTTTTTAACTTTAAGGACAGAAAAGTATTAAAATATTGTGGATGTTTAAAGTAACATTTTAGTCCCCTCTATTCTCATTTACCAAAACAACACATGTTGTTTCAATCATTTTTTTAGATTGACGATGAGGATGAATGTCTTTTATTTTTGGTCGTTCATTAAAGAATAACAAGAGTCAAAAATATTTGTGTAAATAGTTCACTTACAGAAACCGAAACAAAAACAAAATCACATGTTTACACTTTTCCATTTCGCACAATAAAATTCAAACAATAAATGACCAAAAAAAGGAACAGGCTGAAGTCCCAAGGTTTATTTCTGCCCATCCTGTAAAATCCTTCAGACTATATAAGTCTTCTCTTAGTTTAGTTTAGTTTAGTTTAGTTTATTTGCACATTAAAGGAGCTGCTGCTAGCATCCTAGAGACAGATACCACAGCACACGTTCAGAGGTCTACAGTTTTACAAATCCATTGTCGCTAAAATCCACCTGAATGGACTTTCATGGTTTTATGAGTACGTGTCAGGACTGCACATGAGATGTGATTGCATGTGCTGGCTTTGAGCACACAGAGGTTTTTTATAATTCATGGGCTGCCTTCGAGCAAATCTAACAAATTTTCTATTACGATCTGCGACCATTTAATGCAATTAGTGTCCATAATCCACTTTAACAACGTCCATATGAAAAATTCATGAATTAAGCGTGTTGTCACTTTTATAGAAAATTGAAAAGATGTTTCCGGACTGGACTGAGGTGAGAATGTGTTACAAATTAAAATGATTCAGTTTCTCCTCTTATTCTTTTTGCTTAATGAAGGGTGAAAAGATGTGATGAGCTATGTACTGTCTGCTCAATAAAAAAGGGGCCTTTAAAGTTGAAAGATGGCGCTGCGCAGACATGCCAGTCGTCCAATTTCTCCCCCCTCTCTCTCGCCTATTCCAGCTCTCATGAAGTCATTTGCTACATTGCACAGGTCACTTCCAGCTGAGCTTCATCATATTTATTAGACTGTTAGCTCCCCCAAAGCAAAAGGCACTCTTGTGTTTGACAAGGGGAGCCGGTACTCAAATTTTAATGAGCCTCCGGAGAGGATGAGGAGGCGGTCTTGTTTACCGACATGGCGCTGAGCTTTTTTGTGGGCAGGTACAGGAAAATGTTGATGGCACAATGTGGGCAGTGTGAATATGCCTTCCTCATCTCGTCCTCCGGCCCCCCCGTGAGCGAGTGTTTCTCTTTATTTTTACAGCGCTCGCAAATCTAAAAAGGATAATACGATGCTGCTCCTTAACCTCGCGCCGCAGCAGAGCGAGGATGTAATATGATCCTTTCCCCCAGTACACGATGGAACTCTGTATTTTTTATAGCTGCATTATTTGTTTCTAACAGAACACAAATTCAAACGACCTTTGGTATCTTTCATGTTTATATATATTTTTTTGCTTTACGTGGACTGTAAGAAGGAGAATGGAAGACGAGGATGAAGAAAGAGGAGATTTTCTGATTCTAAAGATCTCTGATTACAGTGTGTACCAATAGAGCGCCACAGGAATGAGTCCTAAAACCAGGAAGTGAGTTAGCATTTGAGCGCCATGGGGTCTAACGTCTAAAAGTCAACGGGGATTTTGAATGTGTTTGTGGTTAGACTCCTGAAATAAGGTCTGTGGTTAACACAAGCTGAAGAGATGTTGGTGTTTTGTTAGACCACATAAACTACGTTAGGTAATACCTCCACTTGTGAAGTTTGAAGTTTTTACTCGTCTTTAAAAAGGCGGTTGCTAACAAGCGGCTAAATGTGACTACAGCGGTCGTCGGGGACATTAAACGTCATCACGCCGGACACAGAGGGCGGGAACTCTCTCAGTAGTCGGAGATGTCTCCTGTAGGTTTAATCTTTAGGTTAAGGTGAATATTATGTTAGTGAACTATTTATTAAGCTACGTGGATTAGTTTATCGGAGATCGTCTGAAGCGTAACGCTAGTGACGTCACAATCATCCGACCGTGGTGTAGTTAGCTTGTAGCATAACGTTAGCTTTTTACTTCTGTCGGCCGCATTAACGCTTCAAACATCGTAAAAATGGCGTTCATCTGTGAAGATTATCCTGCTGAACAAAACGCCTACGCTTCAGAAACGTGTGTTTGACACAGAGATTATTTTCTGCAATGATCCAAAATCCAATGAAAACATCCCATAGGAGGATTCTCGTTAGACGCCATGGCGATGCTACTTCCTGGTTAGCCTACAAAAATACGTCGTATGGTTTGTTCTCTATACAGACATGAACTATTCAGACTGCTGTAAAAATGAGCATTGTGTGTTTATGTAGCCAGCCTCAAGTGGACACTAACTCCCAATTTGTCGTTTCACTCTCCCTCAATTTTAATTTTGTTCTCTCCTGGTTGATTTTAAACTAATTTTACTTCATTGTATTGAACTGCTTCTCCATACCTGCCTGTTGGATCTGTCCTGTTATTTGCATTTACATCATTTTTTTAAAGGTGCTATATATATAAAGTTATTATTATAATTTTAACATCCATCAGCGCCACTTCAATGATACTTGCAGTGAGGCTAATTTAAAAAAACATGTAAATGGCACTGGCGCACCCAGGACGCTGTCTCCATGGCGATGCAGTTTGCGCGCATGTCACCCTTTGTGGATTTCTCGCTATCTTTTAACTATTTTTTACTCTCATTTGCAAAAATCAGCTCAATCCTTCTGTGATTCGGGCCCTCAGTGCAGAATGATAAAAACTTGTAATATTCACACACACATGCATGCAGGTGATTCCATGGTGGCTGCTTTAAGCTAGCATAGTATTCACTGCAAACAGAGCTTCCTGTTTTACACCACTTCAAATCTGTCTGAGAGAATAAATGTAAAGTCAGAGGTGTCAGTGATGTACTTTTATTGCATGAATCTGCCATTAAAAGGCCCTTTAACATGTTGGTAATAGTGGACGTAGAGCCGGCTGAATCAGACCTCGGTGTGACTCTGATGCTTTCAGGGTTCTGGTTTTGTTCATGCTGTCTCAGTGTGAATACTATTCAGGCACTTGAATAGAAAACGAGCCGTCTCTTATGTCACCAGAAACACTTCTCCTTCTGCGAGTAAGAATAAAATACCAAAAGATCTGTTGTGCACTCGAGAGGCTTTTCATACCTGATATCGCTGCAGTCTGTGGTTCTACATCGGGGGTATTCATATTTAGCTTTCAGCGACGGGACTGGCACATCAGGACTGAAGGGGCAAAACCTGTTTAGGAAAGTAGCGACCACCATCGAAGACTCTGCGGAGCTGCAGCACGGGATCTTCACAACGTGCATGTTTACATCACCTGACAGGCACAGAGAAACAGAGATATTAAGATAAACTGCAAGCTTTGGGAACTGTGACCCTCGCTAAAAACAGAGAAGATGACAGATTCTGATGAATGTTTTTGTTTGTTAAATAAATAAAAACAAAATAAAATAATGCTCCTGTTTGTGAAGTGAAGGGCAAGAAATTCAGTCAGTGTTTTGGGGGAAGCAGAAATATATTTAGCGGTGCCGGAGAGCCTAGCGGTTATGTAGCACGGCCCATGTAAAAAGGTTATGGTGCTCTATGTGGGGCGGTGGGTTGGAATCCAATCTCAGCCCGTTGCTGCATTTCACCCCAACGTTTCCCATCTCTGTTAAAAGCTTTATATGCGATTTTTTGATCCAGCAGATGTCGCCCTTGAGCACCAGCATGAAACCAAAACAACTCGCGCTGCATTGTTGTGTTAGCATGCTAATGCTAGCGATCTTTATTATGCTCGTATCTTCACACTGCATGTAAATTTACCTGAAACGAGCGTGATCTAGAAACACAGTTAAGCAGTGAGTACAGTATGTTATTCTTCTTTTCTCTAGTCCCTCAATTAAACAACTTTTATACATGAGGGGAGGAGTCAGCCAGCCGTCCGGGCGATGTAAACAAAGTGAAGATAGGACTCTGAAAACTCTGAAAACATCACAGACAGTGGGACTCGGGTGTTACACCCATTGTAGACAGTCATGACTCACAGAGTTATTTTCAGAGGATATACTTGATTTCTACATTTAAGAGTGAAAAATCACATATAAAGACTTTAAGCTGTCCTATCAAATAAAGACAAAAAAGGCCCCCCCAAAAAACACCATAAAAAACAGATTTTTTTGGATAAAGTTAAAACAATCTTTGACGTCAGGATGAGGAGAAGTTTGTTCTTTTGTTCCCCAGCGGAGCATCTAACTGCATTCATCCTCCATCTCCTCCTCTCTGGGTTTTCTTTCTCTGATGGGATTCTGTAGAAGCACAACCCGGCCTTTTCCTCCTGCCTTTCATGTAAAAAAATAAAAGAAATAAAACTGGTTTAAACTCCTCGTTGGCAACTGAGACCCATCATCTATCTCTCGTGTGTGCAGCAGAAGGCGGCCCTTATTTGCACGCCAGGTGGGCGGTTCTATAACTGTGCGATGGCCCGAGCATGAATCCCAGGTTGATCTTTTTTTTTTTAGCATCCTAAACCGTTGTGTATGATCACAGAGTAGAAACTCAAATAATTTGACTTCCAAGATATCGAATGCATCATTTAAAATTCCAATTAAACCAAAAAGCGTTCAGATTCAGTTCTTCTGTTTTTCAAAGCAAACAAGCACCAGGTAAACCCCGTTATAGCACAACACCGATACTCCCCCTCCCCGCCATCATTATTCCTGTCAGATTCGACAGGTTTTTCCTGCATCTTGTCATGAATGCCACGCGGTGCGTTTAAGGGCCAGTGCTGATTTGCTGTCTGCTCTACATCGCCTTATTTCAGGAGTGTGGCAGTTGCAGTTGGCAGCGATGCACATGGTTAGGTTTTGGGAAAATGTGGCACAGAATGAGAGCAAAGCTACTGTCTTTCAACTCTTGTGTGCAGGAGAAAAAGCTGCTATCTGGCTCTGAATGCTACACTGAGATTTCTTTCTTCATCCCACTGGAATGCTGTTAATGTGCCTTCATGGCGTCTAATGTCTTCATCAGAGGAGCCGTTCATTTATCTCCTTTTTTGACCTTGTAAAAACTGATGGATGAGGATTGTTTTGCCCCGTCCAAAGGAAACTCAAAAGACTTGTGCTGCCAAAAAGTCTGCTCCTGCCTGAGTAAGAAAATCAAATCAAAAAAGTCCTCTCAGATATTTCCCAGGAGAATACTTTACGGTTTTTAAACAGAACATGGTGTGTATTTTTCTTCCCATGAGACACCTGTAATCATGCAGCAACATCTGTGCAGATGGCCCTTTATAGGTACTCATGTACCTTTATATAGGGAGATAGGAATTAGGTTTGCATTTCAAAATCCTGTGTTAATTGATTATTTATTTGTTTTCCAAGTTGGGCCCAGGATGCCTCCGCTTTTTAAGATAAATGGTAAATGGACTGGAGTCTCTTGACTACTCAAAGCGCTTCTACGCCGCAGGTCACACCTACACATTCACACGCTGATGGTAGAGGCTGCTACACTGCCGACGGCCGAAGTAGTGGGAGAAACTCAGGGTTAAGTGTCTTGACATGTTGTTGCAGGAGCTGGGGATCGAACCCTCGACCATCCGGTTCAGAGACGACCGACTCTACCAACTGAGCCACAGCTCACAGATATAAGGGGGGTGCTCTAAGGTGGTGGTTCCCAGAGTGGGGGGCCCTGGGGGGTAGCGAGACACTGGGAGTGGGGGGTCGTGAGATGCCTTTCAAAAAAACAAATACTAATTTAAAATGACTTAAAATTGCATATTTTACTCACTCTTGTGAAAAAAGTCCTGAAGTGAGATTTGTGCTGAAGCTGTATTCTTTAGTGTTGTTCTAATGTCAGTGTTTGGATCGGCCTGTTAGTGCGTGCTGCTGTGTGCAACGTTAAATGCTTTAACCATTCATTCAATTCAACCTTTATTTATACTCGAAAGATCATTGAGAGGCAATCCTCATTTGCAATGACATCGAGTCATTACAGAAATAATTAGAAAACAGACATTAAATCAAAAAGAAAAACAGGGGGCAGATAAAACAAGACTGCTAAAATCAGTCTATAAAAAGATAATTAAGCGAGTACAAAACTGCAATAAATAAACACACTTATGTAAAACAGTTACAAACAGGCTTAAAATCAGGTTTCTAAAATGCCCAAAAGGTAAAACCACTTCCAGGGGATGGCCAGTCTCTCTCATTGTTATTTTTGGGGGGTCGCGGGATGAAAAGTTTGTGAACCCCTGCTCTAAGGAAAGCAGTCTGCATGTCCTGGACCAGCTCTGAGTATATTAAACGCACTGTCTCGACCCGGCTCTTAAGGCCTGACAAAATCAAGAGAAGGTACGTTTTTTAACCAAACGGTGCAAAGTCAGGAGCTGTGGTGAGGGTGTGATGGTCACCATGGATGCAAGAGACTGCGAGGTTGACAACCCAATTTACACCTGGGAGACTGGCCATGTCAGCCCGCCAGCGACCTGCAGGGACACAAACACACAGACAGAAGGGGGAAACAGACTAGCAGGCCCTGCTGGCAGGAGGGCCGTCACAGTGTCTTTGTATGTCTCTCTGATGTTCAGGTGACCTTTGCTTCATTTGTTGCTTTCAAGCGTCCAGCCTCATCAAAGGTGTTGGAAACTGGAAAGGTAGCAGTCAGGTAAAGACTTGAGAACACAACGAGGTGAAAATCTCTTACCCTCGTTAAAGAGCAGTCAGAGATCTGATGGCAGTACAACCACAGCATGACGATAATTACTGCGCACAGGAAGCATCTTGCATGACACATTCCTGATTATTTGTATGAAGCTAATGCTAAAGCAGCTTTAAGGAGAATATATAGGCACAGCATTTTGTGCTTTTTGTTGTAGGGTGATACTGTTACTTCAGTGATTGAAATGCATATTGTGCCATTTCTTCTATATCCGCGGTGTATTATTGATAAATCATTCTTCAGGATGTTACCGAATTATTGACTGTTGACAATGTCAGTATGCCTCAGAGCCGGTAAGAATGAGGAGGGGAGGGGGGATAAGAAATAGGATAAAGAGATGGTTATCCAGCCCGTGGGATCCCTTGCTTGAACAATTCTGTTTTAGTTTGCTTAGCTTGAGCTCGCTATTGTGCAGTATGGCTTTCTGCAAGGAGGAGATGAGATGTATAATGTGCAAAATCCACCAGAGGATAATCCTGTATCAGCGTCGGCAGCCATCTATGGATTCTGTACTCTGCAGACAGCGGCACGGTTTGATGCACTCCTTCACACACTCCACAAATTCACTCACACTTTTCATTTTGCACACACACACACACACACACACACACACACACACACACACACACACACACACACACACACACACACACACAGGCACGCTCCCATCAATCTAATGGAATTTACACAACTGAAGGCAGAGCGAGGTCCGCGCGCCGACACGAGCTGCATGCACAATGTCGAGGAAATTGGCAAGATTTCCATTTTCTGCTCTCGTACATCGGGCGAACAAAAAGGAAGTGTGTCTGTCATCGTGCTGCTATAGGACGCTCATTGTACGCCGCCTCATTTAACCACTGTGTAGGCTTAATTACAGTGACACAGTGAATGCATAGCAATTACAGACATCCTTAGGTGTGCTTTTATGTGAAAGTGGTGCTTCCATTTTATTTGATCACAGACCGGGTAATCGAGAACGTCAGGGCTGTAATTGAATCGACGGTGAATGCACGAGTTTTGTATAACTGTGTTACATCTTATCTCGCCTCATCTCCACTCACCGGGACTCTCTATTTGTTACCATTAACCAGCAGTTGTTATCTGATAACGAGGACTGCTCGTGAAATACGATACGCGCCCGGCAAAAGCTCAGATATAGAATACCCCGCACGATAATGGCAACTGAAGTGCAGCCGCCATAATGAGCTGAAGGTACTCTGTCTGTACTTAATAAGAAAACAAATAGAGTTGTTTAAAACCTTTTCAGCCAAAGCTTTATTTCATTTTCATTGAATTTTTTTTTCTCATTTCCCAGGAAGACCATTTTTGTCATAATTAATCTCTTAATTAAGTCTTCAATGGGCTTCAATTGACTGCTGTGGCAACAGGAAATGTTCTGGCGGGACACCATGTGAATGCAACTCTCCATGGGTGATACTGGAGTATGGTTAGAGTCACAAGATGTTAAAGGGGACATATTATGAAAAATCCACTTCCATTGTGTTTGTGAACATATATTTGGGTAACCTGAGAGTCTACTGATCCACAAAATGTGAAAAAACCATCCAGTCCTTTGTTTGTGGTCTGCATAAGTCTTACAACACAGAGAAAAATGCTCCGTTTCAAATGTGCTCCCCTTGTGATGTCACAGTGGGATTCTGGTTTAAAAAAATCCCCTCCCCTGATATCTCCACCCATGGACTCCAAACCCAGTCTAGAGCAAAACTTTTGCGCAGGTCGGCCATTTTTATTCTTGTTACAGAGGAGTGATGTCTTAAAACATTGCGTCATTGCATTTAAAGAGACACACACACCAAAACAGAGCGTTCTGAGAGAGCTGGTTTATACAGGGTCACAAACCTCCTCTGGTGCTTGATTCATGTTATATTTTGACCAAAGCACAGCACAGATGTTTCATTTAGACCACAGGGGGACTGTTTGAAAAGCTGGAGAAGGGAGATAATATGTCCTCTTTAATGTATATGGAGAAGTCAAAATCCTGCATTAGTAATTAAACGTGTTGATAACAGATGAAGTGCATATGCAATGTCCAAAAAAACACGAGCATGGGGGGCTTTATATGCCTCCATTAGAGTCGGATAGAGTCGGAAATCAGGGTCAGAAAGAGGGGGAATGACATGCCACATGGTATGAAACCACAGGTTGGATTTGAACCCGAGTCTAAATGTAGGGTATGCGCCCTAACCACTTGTCCACCGGCACCCCCCACCCCCTCTTTATTTCTTTTGTCAAATAGTTTCTCAGGGTTTTGAAGTTCTCCCACCTAATGATGCAAACCTTTAGATGAATAATTCATGTTTCTTTTTTCCAAATTGCTTCTCTTTGCTCTTTGTGCAAATTGATTCAAAATAGTGAGATAAACAAATAAACAGATCTTTTCTCATCACCACTCTGTTGTTATATGTGCCACCTAGACCTCTTTTACCACACTGTCTGCTGCTGTGTAGTACTTTAATCTACAGTGTGAAGATATAACTATATATATATATGCAGACAGCGATGTATTCCATCAGAGATAATACCTTTCCCCGGCCTTCAAAACAAAAGGATGTAATTTGCCCTGAAAATATAACAAGTTGTGTTTCATCCATTGTTTTCTGTTTACGCCACAAAAACAAGTCTCCGGGTTGGACCGTGCGTTTTTTCTCTCCCCGAGCTCTGAAGAAGTCGCTGACACCGTGAAAGATGAGGTTATGAGACAGAATCACATCAGCAGGGGAACATGTTTTCAGCTCAGGCTGGGGAAATAGAGGATGATGCAACTACTCCAAAAACTCTCCAGTATTCTTCCCACATAGACCTCCGAATAAAAAACAAGTTTACAGTTAAAGCTGCAGAGTCTGTCAGAGGATATAAACCCCAGATAAACCTTTCTAATAGGGGGGGGGGGGGGTGTCCGTCTTTTTGTCATGCACGGTAATAATCACAAGACATCTGAGTGGAAGAAAGGAATAGTGAAGCACAGAATACAATAAGCTGCATGAAGACAGCCTGTGAGGATATCATGTCAAAGATCAAGAAACTGGATTCAGGTCTGACATCATAGATACAAGAGTAACTGTAACTGTAGAGAGAGGAATAAATGAACACTTTAGATAAATACAACACAATTTATCTGCAAAGAAAAACATCAGTTTGACATTTTTAGAGGTTTTGCTAAATTAAAAGCAAGTTCCAAAAACATGAAAATGAGTTTGTCTAAGCAATGACAATACAAGATACAAAAATGAATACCATTAATATAATCAGTGAGTGTGGGTGTTGTCATGGCGGTCCTTCAATGGTTGAGTTAGTAGGAAAGAGCTTTCAAGCCTGAGTGACGTCACCCATCTGTTCCTGCAGGGGGCGCTGGAGGCTCATCAGCAGCAGCCGCCATGTTGGAAATCCTGTCTCAGTCTAACTTTCAGTCAACCTAACAACAGGCTGAGGCGGGTTTTAAGCCTCTTGACAAACCGTTACATCGCTCCCGCCTGTCAATCATGTCAGCTACGCGCCTAACTATGGATAACACGTATCATTTTTAAAATAAAAAAACGGATATGTTGTTAAAAAAATAAAAACCTACAGTGTGTGCTCATGAGGACAATAACTAATCTGACCTATTTTGTTTCTTCAACCAGTGCAGATTTACAGACCTTCAGATTTAATGGACCTGTCCAGCCCGTTTTAGTCTTTCTTGTTTATTTTGCGGCTTGAAAAAATCCCCTAATTTTTTTAATAATGATGTTGATAAACTGATTTTGAAATTGACAGGACCCTCTGTGCGTTTTCCTTGTCTGACTTCCTGTCCGGGTTCTTCTAGTCTGTCCAGCTTCACGCCTCTCTGCCGCATACTCAAAAATAGACTTGCAGCATCTCCTTCTAACAGCTGATTTCATCCACAGCTACTTTCACTGAAACAGAACCACAGACCGGATGTTTGCTGGAGAAAACAAAACAAAACAAAAAACCATCAGTTCGCTCATCATAGCTCTTCTTCTTCTGCTCCTCCATAAAATAGAAACTCTGCTCGACTGTGTGAGTTGACCCTTTTAAGCATAAAGCATGCATCCTTTTCTTTTCTCAAGACAGGAAGTGCATTGTGTGTGCCTCCTCCCATGCGGTTCATCCCGGCCCTGCCCCCGACATTCATCTTGATTAGTCGTCTACCTTGAAACGGCACGTAGCCACCGCGGGCTGAGCTGAGCAGAATCCATAAAGCCACCACTCGAGCCCAGAGAGGAGAGAGAAAACACGGCTAATCTGCAATAAAAAAAAACATCAACGACACGCATGGAAGCTCCCCACGTTAATGACCATATAGCTTTGTTATACTTTTTTTTGCTTTTATTGCTATTCTCCATCTTTTTTTTAGAAGTCTCCGGTGAGGAGCAGCTCAGACCAAACAAAATGTATTTCCTGCTCCATAATGTCCCGCAGGTTATTAAAAAAAGAAAGGTTTTTTACAAACTCTAGGACACACTAGCTAGGCTAACACATAAACTTTAAATATGAATGTTTGAAGCCTGAGTGACGTCAGCCATCTTTTCCTGCAGGGGGCGCTGGAGGCTCATCGGAAGCAGCCGCCATGCTGGAAATCCTGTCTCAGCCTAACTTTCAGATAAGACCGGCAGGACAGCTCTGTGCACGTCAGAATGGTTTGATTCTGATGAAATGTTTGATGCATGTACAGGAGGTTATCTCTAGTTGACATCTGCCTTCATTTGTCAAAACTTGCAGGCTAGTAGAAGGTACACCCGGCTAGTAGCCTTAAATCATCACGGGCCTTTATTTGAAGGGTTTCCGGTACATTTTACACATCGTCCCAACTTTTTAGGAATTGAAGTTGTACTTAGATCAGATGGAATAAATCATCATAAGGAACAGGGAAACATGTCAAAATAAAACACTCTCAAAGTACGTAGCTCCAACATTATTTCCACTGAGTGACGTCGTTGTAAAGCGTCCAACCCTGCCCCATGCCAGAACTTCATATTTCCTCCATCAGAGAAGGAAAGAGAGGCTTTTTGTTGTAGACCTGCGGAGAAGTGAAGGAAGTTAGTGCGTCCTTGTTTTTAATGACTGTGAGGTAGCAAAGTGGAGTTGGCCTTTTGACTAAACTCTCACCGCTGTCTGCTGCTGCAAACCAAAAAAAAAACAGGATCTGAACTCTGAGTCAGTCTGAGCTGGCTTCATGGTACCAGCAGGAATCCTCTGTGATATTCCTCTTAAGTGCTCACGTAACGCTGCAAAGTTGAGGCTGGTACTTAATGCATACAGCGTGGCGATTACATTACAGGTGAAGAGGGAGGATGTATGAAAGACTGTACAGAATAAAGTGATTAAATCCATTCTTGTAACAGAATGTTATGAATGTGAAGATGTGAAGAGTTCTTAGAAAAGTTTGAGGCCTCAGATGAGAAGTTCCTGTTCTGGTCTGCAGCTGTAGTCTGGATGTGAGACGTCGATAAAGCCTCTTGGTTGACAAGAGAATTTGTCGACACCTCTTTTTTTCAGTCTGAGTCTAATAGCGTTTCATTAGCTGATCAAGTAGTGAGGTAGAGTTCAAATGAGCTACATTATCCCCACAACTTTTTTTTTGTGATCATTTTATTATTATTTATATTTAAACATTGTCACTTACAATAAAGGAAAAAAACAAGATGTTGTGGCTTTAAAGTCTTTATGTGATTTTTCACACTTAAATGTAGAAATCAAGTATATCCTCTGAAAATAACTCTGTGAGTCATGACTGTCTACAATGGGTGTAACACCCGAGTCCCACTGTCTGTGATGTTTTCAGAGTTTTCAGAGTCCTATCTTCAATTTGTTTACATCGCCTGGACGGCCGGCTGACTCCTCCCCTCACGTATAAAAGTTGTTTAATTGAGGGACTAGAGAAAAGAAGAATAACATACTGTACTCACTGCTTAACTGTGTTTCTAGATCACACTCATTTCAGGTAAATTTACATGCAGTGTGAAGATACGAGCATAATAAAGATCGCTAGCATTAGCATGCTAACACAACAATGCAACACGAGTTGTTTTGGTTTCATGCTGGTGCTCAAGGGCGACATCAAAAATCGCATATAAAGCCTTTAACAACAGTCCACAAATATACAGGAGAGGAGAATCATATACAGCATATCATATACATAACTCCTTATGCAATACATTTCAAAAGAAGGGATGAAAACAGCAGACAAAAGGGGGTAAACAAAGATCGAATCATCTCTCTCCTGGATTACCAAAACTTACATACCAAACTTTAAACGAGGAGTGAAAGAAACCAGCAGATGCACGGACATATACTGTATTTGTATAGCGGACTATTTACCTGCATGACAGTGACATTTCAGCCACAGCTTGCTTTAAGCCAAGACGTTGTGTATTTAACCCGTCTGAATCTAGCGTTAGAAAGTATTTATCAAATGCACTTTAAACCTGCAGCAGCACAACTTTCCCTCCTAATGGTGTAACTTTCAGGTGTAGAACTTTGTAAAACGGATGAAAGAAGCACGTCACCTCCCCGTCAGATCATTTACCCTGCGGGCTCAGGCGCCGCTGATGACTGCTCGCAGCTATATTTAATGACACTTTTCTATTTGTTCGTTTCATGTCGGAGAGGAAACAAGGCTCTGTCATTTTTAGGATGTGAAACTGAAGCTATTTTAGAGACGACTGTTTGTGGTTCATTATTGTGATTCCTGCACTGATTTGAAGGATATTACCAACGTCTTGAAGAGGTTATCTTTGTCGGATATATTCTTGTTTTCTGTTATTGTTTGGCCTCCTGCACTGAAATGGTCGATAAGAAAGCCTTCTTTCTTGCTTTGACGCTGGAGCTAAAAGTCTGGGATTTGTTGAGTGCATGACCGCACGATCTATATCGAGACGGAGGTCCCTGTTTGTCCTTCTTTCTTTTTCATGGACAAATAACCATATAGTGCAAACCCGACACAGGGACAAGGCTTTTAAAATGTCACAATCCTCGAGAAAGTCAGCAAAAGTCTTGTCATGCGAAATAAGAGCTCAGGCGAAGAAGAGAAGGCATGTAAGTCACTGGAAGTTCATCAAAACAACATTTGTTCTGTTGACTTATTTATTTTCATTTTTACTTATCGGCCCGCACATAACATGTCTGCAAATCCCGACTCTCGATATTCTCCCTTTTGAAAATCTAAAGATGGCCGGAGCAAACGTCCTCTCCTTTGTGAGTCACTGATACTTAAAAAAAAATGAAATTAAAGAACAGAAGAAGGAATTGAATGTTGAGAGTGAGCATAGATTTCATCATTTACATGACAGCTCTGCAGCAGATGTCTTTCATTATCCCCCCTCAGCTGATACTCCAGCACAGTGGAGCGATGAAAAAGAAACCATTCAGTTGTGTCAGTGCCATTACCTGCAGAGTGTTTACCCTGCAGCCGGATCCCCCCGGGGGGCCTCGGGGCTGCTGCCCTCCACTCCTTAAAAACGCTTCACGAGAGCCATTAGGGACTGATGCTTGCACTGCGTCCCCCTCCACATTTAGTGGTACTTTAGCATCTCTCTCCACTCCATTTAAAGGCGCCTAAAAATAAAACTCTGGATGGACTACAGATGGGACAGAAGACATGTTCAGTCTCAAGGTGACATTAACTGTTTCACTTCATTGGAGCGATCAGAGGGTCGAACACAGAGAAGTATCCATCAGCTTTATTACATGTGGTCACTTTTGTTTTCCTTCTTTATTGAGATTCAATCATTTAGCCTCCAGTGGACAGGTGTTGCAAATTAGCTTTTGAGTATAAACACTAAGAGCGTACTCACATTAGACAATTTGTACCGTGCTCGAGCGAGCTTCACCCCTAATGTCCAGTTTGTTTGACTAGTGTGAGTGCTCAGATCTGTGCTCATTCAACATTCAGTGCAGGAAGAGGCAGAAAACGCAATGAGCCTATTTGAAGCCTTCACCTAAATAATGCTTAAATATCACCAAATTAAAAAAACACAGCACAAGCACGGGTACACAAGGGTTTCTTATTACATCATGACCTGCCTCATGAGCCCTTCCTCCCGTCTGACAGGGACAGTCTCCCACTGTGAGGTGCAAATGTGCATCAGCATCTCAGGAAGACTACGGGGGGGGGGGGGGGCAGCACGTCCTGAAATCATCTCGACATTTTCAGGAGTGAATGTGTGAAAAAGGCTTCAGTGTGAGTGTTTAAGAATATTACACGGTTGGAATATTTCACAGAGTTTTGCAAAAGTTAAAGTTCTGCACAGATGAAATATGTCAATCCATCAAAGATTAATGATGTTTCAGCTGCTGACGGGGTGAAAAGACTCCGAGGGTCAGTATGCTGAGGTCAACGCTGTGAGATAGGAATTTAAAAGTGTGATGGCCACAGCCAGAATAACTTCTCTTTACGGTACTTTACCTACAGTATAGAGAACAAACCATATGACATATTTTTGTAGGTCAACCAGAAAGTAGCATCAACATGGGGTCTAACGAGAATCCTCCTCTGGGATGTTTTCATTGGATTTTGGATCATTACAGAAAATAATCTCTGTGTCAAACACACGTTTCTGAAGCGTAGGCGTTTTGTTCAGCAGGATAACCTTCACAGATGAACGCCATTTTTATGATGTTTGAAGAGTTAATGCGGCCGACAGAAGTAAAAAGCTAACGTTATGCTACAAGCTAACTACGCCACGGTCGGATGATTGTGACGTCACTAGCGTTCAGCTTCAGACGATCTCCGATAAACTAATCCACGTAGCTTCATAAATAGTTTACTAACATAATATTCACCTTAACCTAAAGATTAAACCTACAGGAGACGTCTCCGACTAGTGAGAGAGTTCCCGCCCTCTGTGTCCGGCGTGATGACGTTTAATGTCCCCGACGACCGCTGTAGTCACATTTAGCCGCTTGTTAGCAACCGCCTTTTTAAAGACGAGTAAAAACTTCAAACTTCACAAGTGGAGGTATTACCTAACGTAGTTTATGTGGTCTAACAAAACACCAACATCTCTTCAGCTTGTGTTAACCACAGACCTTATTTCAGGCGTCTAACCACAAACACATTCAAAATCCCCGTTGACTTTTAGACGTTAGACCCCATGGCGCTCAAATGCTAACTTACTTCTTACGGGTTTTAGGACTCATTCCTGTGGCGCTCTGTTCAGTACTGTACATAGAAAATGAACACAACAATAGAGATGAGGGTCCTTACTAAGAATCTGGAGCAACACTCGGATTTTTCTTTGCTGGAAAGCTAAAGTGCTTACTCAGCTGTAAGTATGTAAATAAAGACTCCAGCTGCAGAACAAAGAGACACAGATACACTTCACTTCTCCTCTTGGCCTCTTCTGGTTTTTTTTAGGGATTATTTTCTGGCTTTTTAAAGATTTATTGTACAGACAGGACGGTGGAGAGAATCAGAAATCAGGAAGAGAGAGAGAGAGCGAGGAATGACATGCATGAAAGGAGCCACAGGTCGGATTCAAACCTGGGCCGTTCACTTGGAGGACTAAAGCCTCTGTACATGGGGGCGCACACTAACCACTAGGCTACCGGCACTGATGCACAATTTAAATCCCCTTTTTTAAATACAGAGATAATATGATCGCAATAATTTGACCTTTCATTTTTAAGTAATCAGACATTTTAAGGCCAATCACACGTCTCCTAATAAGACTCCCCCGCTCATTAATGAGAATGTTTTTCCCGTAAAATCTGACCTTTTTTTTTTTTTTTATAAGCGCCTTTCAGAAGGTCAGAGTATTCCATCTAAATCATTTGATAGTCCTCACCTCCAGACTTCAGGTCGATCAGATAAAAAAAAAAAAAGAATAGAAAAACTTAATTGGCCTCTGTTCAGCGGAAAAAAAGAAACTGTGTTTGAATATTTTCTGATCTGATTCAGGGAAAAATGAAACATTATTCTTAGCGTTAAAACCAAGGTCATTGGATTTTTGATAACGTGTTGCCCTCAGCTAAATCGCTTCGTTAATAAGAAGATAAAGCGCTCCGTCTTTGGTCTTCTATACTTTTATAAATATTAAATAATAACTGCAGCTTCAATTATGGCCGGGGAGAGGGAGCACTCTACTTTCCTTTAACTCCTTGGCGCCGTGCCCTTGAGCTTTAAACTGACCTCTGAGTGCTGCGGGGGGGGAAGATGCTCGGCTTCCTCTTCTCAAAACATGCACATCTTAATATTATGGTATGGTTATTTGTATGTCTGGATACTTAACAAGGTTTTGATGTACTGCGCCTCTCTGACTCTCCCTCTCTCTCTCTCTCTCAGCCGAGCTGTAACGTGGAGGCCATATTTTCTTATTGATTATCTGGGCCTTAAAATTGATAGCCGGTGCCTCTGAATCTCCTGAAATCCAATCGGCTAGGCTCCGGCCATTAACCGAGGCTCCTCTTCTTCATTTGCATCTCTGCGGTCTGAGCAGCGGCTCCCCCTCCAAATGACTCTCTGCATAATTCAAGACCTCAGCCAGATGCCTTCTTGTTCGTCTATATTTGTGTTATTTTTCTTTTGGCTTTTTATTTGACCCACCCCCCTGTACGTCATAGCACTAGGACCCGCACTTGACTGTGGCTCTTTTGATGTTCCTCCGTCTTTGAGGGGAGTTAATTAACGGCCAACTAAAATCTGGAAATCAGTGTCGAGTGCTGCCCTTCCTGAGCGCCCGGGTCATCGGTGCGTTGGTGTTGAGGTTGGACCGGCTGGTTGGAAAGGAAGGCAGAGATAAAAAAAAAAGGCAGAAGCAGATATATAGTCCCTCATAAAACCTGTAATTTGATCTGTTATTGATGCGGGACAGCTTTCAATTGATGCCGTCCTCCATAGGGGGGGTCAAGGTCAAAGGTCAGGGTCAGCCAGAGAAGGATCTTCACAATTTTTTTTCACCCCCCAGCAACAGGACTAACCAGCAACCTGCTTTTTCTTCCCCCCTCTTTTTAATTTTTTTTTTTATTGTAATAACTTTGTTGACAACAGTCCAGGGTGTGACCCCGCCTCTCGCCCAGTGGAAGCTGGGATTGTCTACAGCGCCCCCTATGACCCCGAATGGGAAAAAGATGTACAGTATAGATAATGGATGGATAACTTTATTGACAAGAAAACATGATTAAAAACTATTTTTATACACAAACCTGGCAGAGCAGGCCTCTGGTGAAGAGAAAGCAAACCGATAAAATAATCTGAAGAAGAGACATGAAAGAAGACATGGAGTCTGGGGGCTTACAGCTGAGGGGGCTCAGTCACCTTTCCTTCATGACATCATCATCATTTAGTGCTGATAGAGCAACATGAGTGATTCAGACCACATTAGTTTGTTGAACCAGGCTGTAAACATGTTTATTTCTGCTGTAAAAACAAACATTTTAAGACGGGCGTTAATCAGACTGTCAGGGCTTTTTTGCAACTTTTTGGCACTTCTGCATCGGCTCCATTTTTCAACACCTGAGGTTGATGTTTCTTTATGAGCATTCGAGTTCAGGGCCCTGCTGGAGGAGCTCAGGCAGCTGTTGGGGCTCATAGGTGAGTTAACACACCACAGATATAAGAGGGAAGCATGGGCACTTAAGGCTTTAAAAAACAAGCAGTAAGATCTTCAAATCAATTCTCAAACTCACAGGTAGCCAGTGAAGGGGAAGCAAGGACAGGCGTAATGTGGTCACTTCTCTTGCTACGCGTTAAAAGCCTGGCAGCAGGGTTTTGTTTTTAATTGCAGTCTTTGGATTGTTGAGCGTGTTAATGCTTGAGTAAAGAGCGGTACAGCAGCCGAGTCTGGAAGAAGTAAATCCAGGGGGTGAGGAGAAAAGGAATGACCTCATGTTGTGTCTTAGATGAGGAAGCAGAGCTCTGCATCACTTTGGTCACCTCGGTATCAAAAGAGGTCAGAGTCAATAAATAACCCCCATAGGTTGTGAGCCTTTATGCAAACAGAAAATGGCAAGATTATCAATCCGTTAACGGGCAAACTGCAACCAAAGGAGGCCTCACTGCCAATATTTGATGAAGCTCCTTTTTACATACTTCTCTGCTACCAGCGTCATGGAAACAAACTTCAAAATTATCTGAAATTGCTTCATCATTAACTTGCTTGCATGTTGCCCCTTCTTCACACAGTTCAGAAATCTGCTGCCACCAGCTCTGATGTCCTGCTAGCCTCTTCCGCGACATCGTCTACTTGGTGTCGGTTGAGGATGTGAAGGGCTACGATCCCACGTTCAGTCTCTGACTCTTATGAGTACAGCGCCAGGGTAAACACAGCAATCTCCGGTGAAGAAAAATGAAGCCAATGTGGAAGTGCAGAATCCCGCAGTTCGTCGAGTGTCCACTAGAGGCTGGCTCCAGGAACACTGGAAGTCACATACATATGACTGGCAAAAAACCCAGCAGATATGAACATGTTTACAGCCTGGTGCAAAAAAACAAATAGGTCTGATTAGTTTTTGTCCTCACTTGCACACATTTTATGAACGATACGATAAATGCATAGTTAGGTGTGTAGCTGACATGATTGACAGGTTGGCGTGATGTAACGGTTCATCAAGAGGTTTAAAACCCGCCTCAGCTCCAGCTCTCAGCCTGTCGTTAGGTTGACTGAAAGTTAGACTGAGACAGCATTTCCAACATAGCGGCTGCTGCTGATGAGCCTCCAGCGCCCCCTGCAGGAACAGATGGCTGACGTCACTCAGGCTTCAAACGTTCATATTTACAGTCTATATGCGTTTATCAGTACTTATGAGGGTAAAAACTCTTATTTCCTTAAAATAGAAAAAATAAGAACCAAGAATGCAAACTGAGTCACGGTGAAAGTCGAGAGAGATGGAGTCGTAGCAGAGTAGAAATAACACTTTTGCTTATTTGCAGTTTCCATTAATAATAAGTTTGAAGAAACGTCTGAGTGTGCTCAAACAAATTATAAATCTGTGTGCATTTCTAATAACACCCTACATGTTCTCATGAATATCATTATTAAGATATTTTTCTCTTTTTTCTAAGAATCGTTGATTTTTCTCATCTTCTACTTTTGTACTTTGTACGTGTGGTAATGTTTTTTTTATCATCAGTAAATCTTTTCATAGAGAGAGGGATGACGTTCAACAAAAGCTCCCATCCGGCTCTGCAGGTTTTTTTTTTTTTTTTGCCTCATTCATCCCTGAAACCATCTCTTATAAAACATCATTTTCAATTTTTGGAGGCTTTCTGTTGAAGTGCAGGTGATGGTGAACGGCAGCCTGATGGGAAAGCGACGGCATCGGTGTGAAGCAGAAACCGTCTGCACTGTATCAACGTCTTTAAGGATATATATTTCTATTTGTTGGTGCAGTGGTTAGCGCTTTCGCCTCACAGCGAGCAGTATAGATAATGGATGGATGGATGGATGGATTTCCAGTTGTATAAATTGGCATTTATTTTTCTTTTCAGGTAACATTTGTGATGTTTTCACTCCGGTTATTGAGATGATTGCATAAAAGAAGTTGAATGAGAAATGACCAGATAAACTGTATTCACCACAGCTTCAAAACTACGTACATTTAAAGGTCACATACTTTGCAAAATGCACTTTATTGTATTTTTGAACCCTAAAATGTGTCTCTAGTCTGTCTACAAACCCCCCAAATGATGAGAAAAGTCCATCCTCTCTATCTTCTCCCTGCTCCACTTTTCAGAAAATGTGTTCTCAAACAGGCTGTGTGGAGATTTTCCCTTCATGACATCACAAAGGGCAGTAGCCCCTCCCCCAGGTGGGTGACACTCCCACAGCTAGGTGTTTGTTCTGCCCTCTGAGTCTGCCTTCTCACTGTAAACAATAAGGCATAGAGCGAGAAAGCCCGAGCCGACCAAGCGCCTTCCAGAGAGGGGGCGTGGTCAGACACAGCTCATTTACATATTTAAAGGTACAGCCACAGAAACAGCCTGTTCTGAAGTAAGGCTTCACAGGCAAAATGGAAGTACGCAGTGACCATTTGAAGTCGTTTTTTAAAATCTTTCAAATCAAATATTGTGAAATATCCTTCTTGTGCCCGACCGTGATTGGACACACTGTCCACCCCTAACAACAAGAACAGCATCCTGTCAACAGCGGTACTCTAAGTATTATTCATCGTCTGAATCGGAGACAGACGACCTTGTGCTGGTCGGCATGTTTGTTCACACGCCTACCTTACTGTCATGCATGAGCACTTTTTGTTTGCACTGGGCACCGTCAGGATTTATCAAAGACAGCTGGGATGTGTATCAGGTGCTTGACACAAACAAATCCCTCACGGGACGCGGGCGGTTTATGACTCTCACCAGAGTACGTGCCATCTGTGAGTTAAGGCCCCCCATTTACCACTTCATACGCAAGAAATATTGCTGTGAAATGCCGAGAGCGCTGCCAAATGACCTTTTTTTTTTGTCTGCGGAGCTGCAGACTCATCCCCGGTTTATATCAGGAAGTGAGGTGCATCTGACATCTGCCTGAAACTAAAGCCCAACAAGTCCCCCCCCTCCCCCTCCGTCTCTTTTAGGGAGTCTTAAAACCCTGCAGACACAAGTGAGGCAAAGCTGAGACAAGATTTGAAATCCCAAGTCTTATTACAAAGGGCAGAGGACATTAATATCACACCAGCTTTGGCAGCTCCTAAGTACATACATGGAGACAGTGGGGGGGGGGGCGTCGTCACCCATCAGCCATCACTCAGCCTTTTTCCGTCTCTCATGTCAGTCTGTTAGACGAGTGCATGGTGGGGGGGGGGGGGGCTCTTGAAAGGTCTCTTTCTGTACATCGAGAGCGCGTGTGATCTGCATTGTAGTTTTGCCCGGAATAGAAAAATGAATGTTCTTGTTTTTGCAGTTTGTTTTGGTTTGTTTACTTTGTTTCCCCCCACACGAAAAAAAAACACCTCCCATGATCCTTTGCTCCATCTGTTTTCTCTTCACTTTTGATGTGACACAACATGATCCTCAGCTCTATTTATAATGTGAATATTTTCAGCTGTGAGTCCTCTGGAGGGTTTTTCTTTTTCTCCCTCAGCGTGATCACCGGGTCGCCTCCTGATGGTTTGTCACCTTAAACCTGTTCCCTGATTCTAATCCACAATATGATGGGCGTCGATAGCTCCCCGTGGACACCCGTATTAAAGTCACATACAAAGGTTACAATCCCGATTAGCACACAAGACTTGGCCTATTAATAGATCTCTTGGAAGTGTGCTTTAATGTGATCCCATTGGGAGACTTTGATGCAGATCTGTATGATTGAGTGACAGGTGACTGTTTAGACAGCTAATCATATTATGCAGACACATTATCTCTGTGTCAAATGAGCTCCCAGGACACATGGGCTCATTATGAAGGTGTCAGCTTCACTTAGGCTCTGTGGGTAATTAAAAGTCAATGATTTTCAATGACATCGCCCCCGCCTCTGACACATGACGGGGAAGATCATTTTTTTTATCAAATGGCAATTCTTCTGTTCCAAGTTTCTAATATTCTGTGTGTTAGAAAGTGACCTTTGGGGAGAAAGACTTAAGCAGGAGTGTTGTTTGCATCTGATGAACTAAAGGGTGATAAGAGTCGTGTAAATGGCAGGAATTTATAGATTTAACGTCCCTAAAGAAAATATAAGAAGTTAAAAGTTTCATTGAAGGTTGTTTTGAAAACAACATACTTGTTTTTGGGTCCTGCACAAAGAAAAAAATGACATTTGAGGTCTTATGCAAACAGATAAGGGGGTAAAGGACCTGGGCAAACTCATAGGGGTTTGAGGCTCTACACAAACAAATACCAGGGGTCATGAGGAGTTACACAAACACATAAGAGAGTCTGAGGCCCTATGCAAACACATAAGGGAGTTTGAGGCTCTACACAAACCAAACATGGAGTTTGAGGCTCTACACAAAATAAACATGGAGTTTGAGGCTCTACGCAAACCAAACATGGAGTTTGAGGCTCTACGGAAACTAAACATGGAGTTTGAGGCTCTACACAAACCAAACATGTAGTTTGAGGCTCTACACAAACTAAACATGGAGTTTGAGGCTCTACGCAAACCAAACAAGGAGTTTGAGGCTCTACGCGAACCAAACATGGAGTTTGAGGCTCTACACAAACAAGTGCACCTGACAACAACAAGGTTGACTTTCTGGCTGAAGGTCTTTAACAGGAAACTTGTTTTTCTGTGTGACCAGTAGATGACGGGGGGTTTTGGCTCCATTTCTTAAACTGTTGTCTCAAAATGATTATTACAGTCATGTGGGATTAAATAGCTCAAGCTTTCTTGCGGCCATCAGAGCGGTGTATTTAATATGTTCAGTCCATCACTTTATGACTCTATTTAATGATTTGTTCAGTGAAGACACAGAGCCATTGCTCGTGTTCTTCTTGCCCGTCTCTGTGCTGTCAACGCATGGCGGCATAATCCCGCTTGTCAAAAGCTCGAAAGATATTCTTCTTCTGAGCCCTCTTCATAACCTCCAGTTGATAGCAGGATTTTGGTGGATTTTTGTATTTTCCCAAGCACTGATCTCCATTGATCATAAAGTGAGAGAGCTGGCATTGAAGGGTGTCTGGCTGGCTGCGATGCGGCATGCTCTGATAAGACGAGGCTGAGAAATTGCAGAGCATGGAGGAGGCTCTTGCACCGGGAGTGAAGCAGCGAGCAGGATGAATGTGGAGCGCCTGGGATGGCACTGGAGAGAAAATTACCATCATATGCCGAAACTCAGGGCTCAGGGTCGGTGGGGGGCTTTAAAAGAAAAATGGATGCAGGAAAATGAAGAGAGAGGAACAACAGTGGGGCATCTTTTAAAGTGAAATAAAAAAAGCATGCAATCATTTCTGTATTCCTCAAAACAGTTTCACCCTTCCTTTGAGAAGAAAAAAAAAACAGCCAGTCACTTAAGACCGGCAGCTTTCTCCCCGAGAGTCAGCAATTATGAGACAATGATACTAAAGATGCGCTCTCTCAGCTCCCGTGCCTCGCCTGTTAAATTGAACCAGTTATATCTTGTTTTGGTAAACTGAAGGTTAGGCTACAAATTAATGGATCTGCAGAAGCTGAAGGAAAAATAAGACCACGAGAAAGAAAAATATTGTCTCTGTTGAGGAGAGGAAATTCATAGAGAGTCAATTTGTCATCCATTCTTGCTGAATGGCGGCCCCATTAGTCCCGCCCCTTCTTTAAATGTGACACTGAAAGTCCTGTAATTGTAAGCATGAATGTACAGTGGTGATGATGTAAATGTTGGTGGTGTGAAGATGAACTGAATCCGAGCACATCATGTTGGGAGTTTGAGCTGAAAAATATTGAGAAGGAGTCGATCATTGCAAAGATGGAAATCGAGGAGACATCAGGGGGGGATGGATGTACGGTCACTGACTCGGCTGAGTCAGAGGACGCTAGCTCGGCCTCTGAAAGATGTGGATGAAGAAATGCACTTCCGATATTTTCAAATGTCTGCAAGAAGATTTGACAAATTGGTTCATCGTCTGCAGACGTTTATCTCACAACCGAGTACACAACATGCCTGCAGCAACAAGCGAAAGCTACGCAGCGGACCAATCAAAGGGTCTGTGAAGTTTAGATTCTGCGCGTCATGCTACTGTATATACGTAGGCTTCTGCGTAGGTACAGGGCTATGACACAGACGCTCTGTCTTTGGTGAAAGTGCTTTTAGTGTGTCGGCTTCATCATCCTTGGTCTGAGTTGCAGAGTCATCTCAAACTAGAGTATTAAGTCGGTTTGGAAGATTTTAAAACTAGGATAAAGGTAAACGACTGTGAGCACATGTTTCTCTGCTTAACGCTCCCGATGTGTTGATGAATTGGGGTCAGCCCTATGTTCCCACAGGGTAGGGTTAGGGTTAGGGTAACTGATACACATTTATGAAAAAGGAAATGTGGCCTAATTTTGGAAAATAATCTTAGAAATGTGGGAACATAGGCATGCTCCTGAAGAATGTTATATCTCTTTATCGTCTGTCTGAAACGTTCACACTGCCGCCTTGGCCAGGACTGTCTTGAAAAGCAGATCTTGTATCTCAAAGAGAATATTTTCCTCAATAAAATAAATGAACACAAACCGGGCTTAACTCTCGTCTAGGATTGGTATTATCACGAGTGAATACTAAGTCTTATCAGTTGCCCACAAACGATTATAGAGATGACTTTTCTCTGCATTCAGATCTTTTATGGTCCGCTATATTTTCAGTCTTATTGGTAAATATTCTCAGTTCTCTTTTTTATCTGACTAATCAGGCGCTTTATTTCATTTCTGCTCCCTTATTTCAGAGGGCTCATTCATTCTTATGAACCTGTTTTTGAGGTTGTTTCATGGAAACAATAAGAATGATTGACCCTCTTTGTTAGTCCTGCTTTATTTTGCAGTTTCACTTTAACTGTGTGAATGAATAGCGCATGGCGTCCTAATTTTGTTGTTGCCTCTAATAAACTAAACATGTAAAATAATGCGAGTGTTCAAAACAAGAAGACCTGAAGAAGATGTGCTGCAGGGTTTCTTTGCTGAGGGGAGATGAGCTTCAGTTTCCCGTCTAAATAAAATGAAGAGACGACTTTGCTTGGGTGGACTTTAGCCTTTTGAATGAATGCATTAGTTCATTTGGGAGGCTACCAACCCGCCCCCCTCCATGCCGTTATTGACGTGCAACATTTTGCCGGTTGCCAGCCGCCTGCTGCCCATTAACTGTTGTCCGACAGAGGGGAGGCTTTGGGCAGGTGCTGGGCTCTGACATTTAGACCTCCATTGTCCTCGCCTGCTAATCCCTCTATTGTGAGCGATTAGCAATATCCTGGTCGCTCGGCTCTGGACAGGGTGAAGAGGCCGTGGTGGGGTTGGGAATGGTGCCACCAATGAACAATGACAATGCAGCGTCACAAACTACGCTGTCTAATTTCATTATGCTGACATTTGAGTGCTTCAGTGACTCTGCGTGTGTGTGTGTGCTCCGGCCTGATATGGGCTTGAACGACTGCAGCTGATAGACAGCAGTGGTCAATTTGTCGGGCCGGTCGGCTCTTTGTTTAGATAATTTTGAATGGTGAGAATGGCAAGGCCCTTGAATGGCACTAGTTTTTTTTGATAATATACAGTCATTAGGCTTTTCCAAAAACAGAGTCATTGCCATTCTAGAAAGTGATTGTTGTTGGACCAAATGACACAATCGAATACTTAACTGAGATTTACAGACTGTCAATATCAAATCAGTCAAAGTGACACTCCCCAATCCAGCCAGCCACCCTCAGATGAAAAGGGCAATAAAGAACAAAGAGAGATAAGAGCTGAGCAAGGAAGGAGGGATGGACTGAGAAGTAGGAAAAGAAGAACCGGATATTGACAAAAAGCAGCCCGGAGCAGATTGGAGGGCAGGGCGGGAGTGGAGGGGGAGTTATTTGTCTGACCTAAGCCCGGATCATCTGCTGTTGCTCCCAACCAGCAGAAGTGATGTGTGCAGGTCCGTGTCCAGCTCTGACAGTGATTTAAAGCCTCGTGCCCTCGCTTTAGTAGTGGCCCACGTGAACGTCAACTGGTGCTTTGGCTAATATTGAAGACAGGGCTCAGCACCAGCTGAGCCCACACACTGAAGCAGTAAATGGAGCATGGGACTTAAAAGCTCCGCTATGAATTATTCATACGGTCCATATTTCTCCACATGTCAAGTCAAGAAACAGACTTGACACGTTGGGGTAAAATATTCAGATTTGCTTTCTATTGACGCCTGATGAAGTGAAACTGGAAATTAGATTTTGAAAGAAAAAATCCACAATACTAAAAGTTGCCATTTATACGCATTCAATTATTTTATATACAGAATGCAGATGGGGAGTTGAGTTCAGAGGGACTTTAGTTGAGGACTGGAGTGTGGTTCAGTTTCAGCGTGGACCAGTTGATAAAGTTGTCGACTGGTGGTTGGGTTGAGACACTTGGTTGCCCTCGTGCACGGCACCTAATATGATATGCTTTAAAAGGTCTAGACTGACCCTAAAGGTCCTGAGACCTGACCTGGAAACAGAAAGGATTGTGATGGAAGGATGTGTCTTCAGTTTGCTCATTACGCAGAGATGTTATGAAAGTTATTTCCTAGCTGATGATGATGATTGCTTTTATTTCCAAAAGAGAAAAAGCGTGGTGAAATAAGTACTGATAGTAAGTGAATGACCTTTCCTGTCTGTAATAGTTAGCCGGCCACTTCATTAAAACTTCACAGTATTTACTTACTTTGAATAAATCAACTCCTTTATATTATCGTGATGAATTAATTTAAGTGATATGTTCTCCATAAAACAGAAAATTTCCATTTACAACTAAAGCTTCAGAGGTCCATAACTACTGTTAAATGCTTTTCTGGCACTGCGACGCCATCAGTCTAATTTAATAATAAGTGTGCAGCTTTTTTTGTGCAGCATTTGAATTCCCTTCTGTTTGTGAACCTTTGGCAGGTGCACATGTCTGAATGTCTAAACACACGTGACCTCTAACCTCGACAAAAGCAAACGATCTGCAGGATCTCTAGGCCCCGCTGGAGAACGATCCACTTACAGGAAATTGATCGATTGAAGCGAGGTTGCAGAACCATCGAGTGCGCTTTGATTGAATTGTGAGTAATGGCAGTGGAGACCACATTCATAACCGATGACCCGCAGCAGCCCCCCCCCCCCCCCGCCCCCCTACAAAAATCAGAGCTTTTAGAGGGTCGGCTGTCTTCTCATCCTGTACCACACATGTTTGGAATCCCACTACCTGGGTTAACGATAAATACAGAGGTGCTCATGGTTAGACATTTTGACGAGCCATATAACTACATTAATGAGAACTGTGATAGAATGAAGGTGGATTAAGATGATAACGGACATCTTACACACAGAAGCCAGTTAGTTTAATTTGCAAGAGATGCAAGCTGGATATTCCAAGTTGCCAAGCTGTAAACGAAGAAAATTGAAGTCTTCTGTCAAAGACGAAGAAGAAAATGAGCTCCTGTAAGTATCGAAAGAGGAGGAAAAAAATAAAACTTAAACTCATATAGATGTTTGTGGCAGGTGGAAGCCCCCCTCATGAAGCATTCAACGCCCTTTAACAGAACTCACCGTCCAAATGTGTGATAGATTAGTGTAGCATGTGTTTTATTAGAGATGCACTGGTTGTGGAAATCAGAGGCTTTTTAGGTCGGGTACAATCACTTCTATCTGAACCACTTCTCTTGCCCGCTTCCATCGCTGCAACACCTGTTGACCTGATAACTGCTCTCATATCTGGCAAACCGAGGGGCGTCCAAAACGTGTGTGGGGGCGTGTCTTAAAAGCGCCTACCTTCTCTGGTCCAAACAAATCCAGAGCATTCAGGAGCAGAATCTAAAGTTAGAAGGAGGACATACTGGCTGCTGCATTGTTGTCAGAGAAGCCAGCACTTCAACATGTTTCCTTAATGATCAGATAGTAAGATACCTTTATCATTTCACTCTCTTGATATCTTACAGATTGGTCCTTTAACAAATAATCTACTGAAAAAGACTGACATGATGATTTACAAAATGCAAGCTAAAGATTGTAGGCTATTTCTGCTCTTACTTATCGAGGGCGCTCGATCGGGAGGTGAGGCAGCTTGAGGACATCCTGTACAACGTCAGTAATTTTGTTTTGTGTGGCGTCTACCTCGGTGTTATTATGTGTGATTTTGTATTTTCCTTCCAACAAATAAATCCTTTGAAGAATAATTGAGCTGTTGTGCAGTTGTTTTCCTTTGCTGCCGTGTCGAGTCACAGTCTGACAACCTTTAACAAAACACTTGGAAACTGTTTTCTGATGCCGGCTAACACAGCATTTACCACGGGGCTCAAGGTGGACCGGGGGGGGGAGTCAGAGATCAAAAAGCAAGAATGGCTAGAGACTACACAGCGGTATTTTCAGGACATGCAGTTGCACCCAAAAGCACCTCTAACCCCGAGGTTGCCACCCGCTTCTCTGACGGACGTCGACTTGTTGCTGATGTGTTTGGAGCACAGGGAGGCACAGATCCATGTTCAGACTGCAGAGAATAAAACATGGGTTGGCTCGTAGAAAAGATTAAGAAAAAACAACTTAAATCATAAATTATGTCACATCTGAATTGTGTGTTGAACCACCACAGCATCCTGCGGACACAGATGGAGCACGCTCAAGTCTTAAAACTGTGAGACGTTCAAGACCAGCAGAGACGACTGTGTCTGTCAAGAAGGTGAGACTCTGCAGTCAGGGGCTTCAGAGTCCTTTACTCGAAGATTTTACTTTGAATGGTGGATAGAGTAGGACGTCAGGAGAGAGAGCGAGGAATGTCATGCGGGGAAAGGAGCCACAAGTTAGACCTGAACCCCCCCCCCCCCCCCACAGCCTCCACACACAGGGCGCGACCGAACCGCCAGGCCATCAGTCCCCCCCCCCTCTCATAATCAGAATCAGAATCGGGTTTTATTGCCAAGTACATTTATACATTCAAGGAATTTGACTTGGTGTATTGGTGCTAAACAATTCTACAATTCACTTAGCAGACGCTTTTCTCCAAAGCGACGTACATCAGAGAGTAAGAACAACACAAGCAAGGATCTAGAAAAAAGGGAACAATGTGAGTAAGAGCAAACGATCAGCTTTGAGTCTGATTGGACACACAGGTGCTGACAGGAAGTGACCAGAGGCAAAGCACAACATTGAGGGCAGTTCTTGAGAGCTCTAATCAGTATAGAAACCATCTTATAAGTCGTCGTTATCAAACAAAAACCATCGTCATTACCATCATCATCATCAATAATATGGAGACCATCATCATTAAGTTAGTAGGTATTCATGAAAGAGCTGGGTCTTTAGCTTTTTCTTAAAGGTGCAGAGGGACTCTGCAGATCACATGGAGTTTGGAAGTTCATTCCACCACCGGGGGGCGACAGAGGAGAAGAGTCTAGTCAGAGACTTAGGACCCTGTGTGAAGGTTGGATCAGACGCCTTTCATTGGCAGAGACAATTAACAAGGAAATAAAGCAGAACTAGCAACAACTTAAATAATACAGTATAAGAAGCTTTCACAATATATAAAATATAATTTAAAAATGTAAAATATAAAAAGTAAAAAAAGAAAAAAAATGTACAAAAGGTGCAATGTAGGAGCTGTGCAGTGGAAATCTTAGTGTATGTTACCTACTCACAGAGTGCATGTAAAGAAAATAATTTTAAAGTCCAGTGGGCGTTAATGTAACGCATAAAGAACAGTTTCAGCATTCACATTACTTTGATGTTTCTCTTAATCACTACATAAACTCACCTTACCATACTTGACACCCCCCTCCTGTTGCTCTGTTTGCACATCCAGAGAACAAGAAATACTCGTGACCCATTGGCCGGGTAGCAGCTTTGTTTTCCTGCTTTGTCAACTCCCGGTGCAGCCTGGCAGGCTTACTGCGAGATGTGTAGAAACATAATCCTCTGCACTGTGACAGGAGGAGTAAATAAATTAAACATCTTACTCTAATGTTCACAGTATTATGTCACATCTGCTTGACGTGTTTATTTGCATTCAGCTGCTTCTTCTTCTGCATGGCTTCATAACACTGTGTGTGTGTGTGTGTGTGTGTGTGTGTGTGTGTGTGTGTGTGTGTGTGTGTGTGTGTGTGTGTGTGTGTGTGTGTGTGTGTGTGTGTGTGTGTGTGTGTGTGTGTGTCAGCTGACTGTGGCACTTCTACCTGCAGTACTCTGCAGAAACGTCCTACTTTTGTCATCCTCTGTGCCCCCCCCCCCCCCCCCCCCCCCCCTTCTTCTCGTCTGATTGCAAACATTTCATGTGGCTGCTTTGCCCCCTCGTCGGCGGCCACTTCTCCTTTTGTTCAGGAGGAGAACAAAAACAAGTCTCCTCTGACGGTGTAAAATCTTCCACCTAGGCGAGAGCGAGTGCTCCTGTCGCATCGATTTAGTCCATCAGAAAATGGGAAAAAGAGTGAAATTGAGTGTGGAGGAAAAAAAAAAAAGTCAAGTCGGACACCCAGGAGAGCCGCACACAGTGACTGACAAAAGGCGAACAAAAAGAGGACTGTTAAGGAATCTTGGAAAGTAAAAGTGATGCACGGACAAACACAATGAAGTGATGACATCATCAGTGAGGAAAAACATGGCAGCTGGTCGGAGGGAGAGCGCATTATTTACCTCTGAGCAGCTGGTGAAAAAAGATGAAGGTGAGGAGAGTTCAAATAAGGGGACAAAATGAAAACAGAACAATCAGCCAGTGCTTCCAACAATAACACTGTTTATTAGATCGTGGGGAAACAAAAGGAGTTCTTCCAGCTATCTCGTTTGTTTCATCTGTGGTCGAAAAAGCCTCGCAGATCTGACTCGAATGACGAACCGCACATCTGACCAGCGGTGCAGAAAGTAATTATTGTACCTATTGTGATATGCCACGCTGAATACCTGCATGTTGAATGTGAACAGTCTGAATGTGATAATGTTTTTTCTGTCATTGTTCGCTTTATTTTGCATCATAACCACAGCGGAGCCGGTTTGTTCTGTTTATTACTTGTACCTGAAAGCAATGAAAGAACCATTTCAGAAAAACATTGTTATGTTAAAATGTATAACCTCTCACTTCTGCAAGTTTGGTGACTCGATGTTCTTCTCACAGCGAGGCGTCGCCCACAGTCGACAGACTCAGTAGGTTTACATCAAGATTTTATAAATCTTAAAGTCAGGGTTGGTGATTTCCTCCAGATTCACTTTTTTAAGATGTTGGTGTAAATTGTCTTTAGGTCCTGACAGAAGTTAATAACTCATGTTCTCTGAAAAAGGAACAAAGAAAATCCATCATCTGTTTGTAAGTCTGTAAAAACTTCAACCAATGTCTGCCACGAGGTACCAATCTGATGAACCAATCAGACGCCTCCCTGTCTCCCTGCTCGCTCTCTACCTCTTGTGTGCTCTAGCTCACACTCAGAGCTCGTCTCCGATGACTTCAGGAGTTTATACTGTGAGTTTACTGACCGCTGAATGAGACATGAGACGACGTAGTTTCTACACAATTCAAGAGATGAGCTGAGGTCCGATTCTGGAGCAACGACACTCATGGATGTAAGTGAGGGGGCGTGGCTTATGAGGGATCACTGAGGGGAGGGGGTGCAGACGGAGCACTGAGGGAATGCTACTTTTGAAAATCATGCTAGTTTTAGGAAATGACCAACCCTGCCTTCCTTTGGAACCATCAGCTAATCGGGCCTTTGCTGACTTTCTTCCAGAACGGGGAATATGGGCCCAAAATCCTCGGAAGAATGATTATCACTTTTATATATTAAAGTGAAGGGACCATTTAGCCTACAGGAGCAGCACATTATTGCCATGGTGGCAATGAGCTGCAAAAGTACTTATGAGAGCTGTGCAATCTATTTTTTTTAAAGATTTTCCCGGTCAATTCTTCCTCTGGTTGAAATGTCTCTGTCCAAAGTGGCAGGAATAGTTTGAGCTTCCCTGATTTACAAACTCAATCTGTGAGTTTCATTGATAAGGGAAGTCTTCTTTATGGTTAAGATGTCCTATATAACATCTCAACTTGACTTTATTGATCAGCTCTTCAGCTGCTGCCATTCAAACGACAATGTGATCAACTCGAAAATACACAGTGTCAGTGGGTCAAAGAAAATCTCCGTCCTGTTTCAGATTCTTCTAAAACCTGAAGTGATACTTAAGAGTCCTAACAGCCCTGCACGCTCACGAGCGAGCCGCTCATCAGAATAGCTTTGTAAAGTTACGACGGCAAAATGTGTCTATTTTCAGCCGAGCTGCACGACGCGGGGCCTCGCTTTCATTCCAGAGAGATCATCAGGACTTCATTACCCAGGTGTCAGTCTGCTGAGACAGCATCCGCCACCTTACACATCAGTAGTCCTAGCTGCGACACGCTCCGACACACACATACACACACACACCAGCGCTATACCCTTCATGCTGTGCCTTGATAGTAAAATGTGATGTATTTGACTTTTTTGGAGGTATTAGCCATGTATCAGCGGAAGCAAGGGGCCGTTTATTACAAGTGTGACAGAAGAGAGTCGGGTGGCACGGAGCCCGGCAAATGCACATCACACAGCGTTATCAGGGAGGGAGGGATGGATGGAAGGACAGGGAGGAAGAGGAGATGATCCAGAGGGAAGAGGAGGAGGAGGAGGAGGAGGGGTGCTGATATGAAGCTGAGTGATGTGAAAAGAAAGGAGGGGAGGGTAAAGACGAGGAGGGGAGGGTTTGAGAGATAGAGGACAGCAGTGAGTGCATGACTGATGAAGCCTGGGATGAAGACAGAAGGAAAAACTGCTAACAGAAGGTGGGGGAGGGGAGAAGGTGTGGTCCAAAACAAAAAAGGGGGAAAATTGGAGTGAAGATGAAGCACGCTGGGAGGTGAAGCAATGACAACTATGAGTTATGATAACCCTGAGCACATTCAATAAATAAACACATCAATATAATCGGATTGTTTAAAGCGTGGTGTCAGCGCTCCCCTGCAAGGTACACTGTTCCCGATTAGTGTCTATGGAGTGCATCTCCCGAGCAGCTCCATACATCCAGCGCACACTTTTGAACAGTGTAATGTTTTACATATAAATAGAAGACAAGGGGCGGGTATTATACATTGACTGCAAATCAAAATGGAAATGGGATGCTGAGCGTTCCCCGGGAGTGAGAAGTGAAACCCCCCCCCCTCTTTCTCTCCTGCAGTTGAATCGGTGACTGTGCTGACAACAGAGTAGGAATGAAGTGGAAAACTCCCTCTGGGAAGTCATTAGTATGGACAGTTTTTTTAGTGTTGACACCGCTGGCTTAGCGTTCAGATCTCTCATTTGCTTTTTCCTCGCCTGTCTTGGGAAAAAACGGTTTCAGTGCTGATTTTTTTTTCTTTTTTTTTCTTTTGAATTCCGGGATTGAAAGGTTCTACGGTCTTTTGTGTGCTTAGAAAGTTTCATGAGCCAGCGAACCCTAGAGCACCAATAAAAAAATAAAAAAAACATTGTAGAAATTCATGAAGGCAGACCAGGAGAAACCCAGACAAAAAGTTCCTCATTTGTTACAAAGTTCACTTTCTGGTCAAATCTCAAGGCTGTCACTTTTGTGTTCTCTAAATAATAATCCACACAAGTAACATTAACAATTCGTACACCAGGTACTCATGGTCAGTCGGTCATCGCGTTGGCTCCGCTGAGACCGGCAGCTCCACTGTAAACACAGACGCAGAAACACATCCTCAGACTGAGGGCGACTGGCCTTGTGTACGTTTACTCCAGACCATCAAAGAAGGCCGGTGGTCCAACCAATTGATTGAAGGCTAACCAATGCAGACTTTATGTTCTAGCCGACGATGAAAACATGTAAAGGCTGGCTAACAGCATCGCCTCTGATCCTGACCACGCCCTGCTCGCATCAAATTTAAAACTCTGCTGCTCAGCCTGAATCTCGGATCAAAGCACGTTGAAGGCCTCTGAATATCAGTTTGGTGTTTGAATGTTGGGTCAAATGTTTGCATCTTTATGTCGATAAAGTTCTGTCAAATCAAATCCAATAAGGTTCTGTGCAGATCTCAGATTCACGTTAACAACCCAGGTGTTTCATGCCATGCTCACGGCCAGGACACTGGGAATACAATATATTAATAATGATGGAGTTTAATTGTAAAGCACAGGGGTAATAATGGATTTGAAGTGTCTAAAAATGTAAATTCTGGTTGGCGTTTTTTGTTTTGGATTTTGAAAATTTCAAAAAATCAGAGAATCGAAAAAATCAGAGAATTGAAAAAGATTCTCTGTTGTATCTTTCATCACAAGAAGTACACTGATTTCATGCAGGTCTTTCTACAGCCAAGGAGACGCAGCAGCAAACACTCTGTCTTCTTTGGTATTTTAAGTTTGAGGTGTGAGCAGTGAGGGGGTTCCTGCCTGAGGATCTCTCTGGAGTGTAAGGGGAAGGGGACAGCACTTCAAGTAAAACCTTAAAATCAATCCTCAAAGAAATTGGTAACCACTGTTAAGTCATTCAAGCAAGAGTAATACATGTTCTATATTCTTAAATTTTGTTAAAAGTCCTGCAGCTGAATTCTGAACAAATCAGAGATGATATACAATCCACCAGGTTAACGTCTCTGACACTGCCTCCTGAGTCGAGACCAATCGGCTACAATAACTCGACTTTTCAACGTGGAGGTAAAGTTGGCGATCTCCATTATTGACCAACATTCAGCAGGTCTGAGATGCAGTGATAGACTTCCCGCAGGACGGATTCAGACGGTTACTCTGGGTGTTGTCGTCGGGTCATTGGATGATTGTTTGGGTGTGGAGGATGGAGGAACACATGAAAAAGCGTGCGCTGATGTGATCCTGATGCTGCAGGTGATACGAGGTCGAGCTTGTTTGTCCTGTATCTTCTCGATAGATTCCCTCGACTTTGAAAGTCAGACTTTGTGCAGTAATTGGGGTCGTCTGCTCTTTGACATCCTTCTGGCGTGTCTGCATGTTGTTGTTCTGTTCGACTTTAATCATAAATCTGGTTCACATTGTGCAGGTGGGCGGTCGATGATGGGAAAGCGTTACATAACAGCCACTCGTGTATTGTCATTGAATTCTTCATATTTTTTAAGAAATACTGAAGGTGTTTTGTGTTTAGTCTTCCGAGCGGTTGGGATATTGAGGCAGCAGCAGAAAGTCAAAGAAAAGTCGACCTTGTTATCGGGCTGCATTTGACTCCTGACCTCTCCCCTCTGTGCAGTGATCCGTGTTTTTCTTCTTTTATTGTCTTCGGGGAATACAAACACACTAACCGCCATGTTTTTTTCTGCACTCCTAAGAGAGGAGAAACCACACAACAACAACAACAACAACAACAACCTCTGGATTACTTTAAATCTGAGGTTTCAGTTCTTTGAAGTAAGGTGGAAGCTTTGAAAGGCACGATGACCTCGTTGATATGACAACGTTTTTTTTTAAGACAGCACATTTCCTCCAAACTTTCCCACAAAGTTATAATTCCAATGAAGTCCTGACAGTGTGATCAGAAACTCTGATCATTCACGATCATTTGACTTCTTCTCCCTGATGCTCTGGAGACTGAAATATGTTGATAAAGTGACCACAAGCAGGATTTTCCTTCATTTTTTTCCACTGCTAAACTTTCCCCCGCATAGTCAGTTTCAAACATGGCCGTAGTCCCAGTGATGTCAACCATTGGTTTCTAAAGGCTTTATGAGGCCGGTGGCAGTCTCCATATTGGAAAATGCTATCTCAACCAAACTGTGGATTAAGGTAGAGAGGTGGAGCTGAGGAAGGCCTTCAGGCTCCTCGTAAAAACGACTACATTGAGCCCACCCGTCTGTTGACTCAGCCACGCCCCCGATTACGCAAATGAATGAACTCTTAGGCCGAACAAAATCAAAACACTTCTGAAAATCTTAACCCCCTATGCAGTGTGTACGATATGCTTCACTGTATCGTCCACTTCTGGAAAATTGTCTTGGACTCCAGTTATCAAATTCTTGTTTTTGAACCAGATTGTAATCCTAATTATTCCAGCTATATTTGGGAATTTAACATAGGACCTAATTGGAATTCCTTGGCTATTGCAATCAACCCCAAGTGGACACTGGAGGAACTGTGTTTTTGTTTTTTGCACCTTTCTGTTGGTAGCGATGGTCTCTAAAGGAGCAACATGACGGGCCCACGCCGAGCACACCAACAGAATCTGTTCAAGATCAATTGGACACATTTTTTTAAATCAATATACCGGACAAAACTGAGATGTTATAGATCCATCAAGCTTTTTAGGTCGGGTACAATCATTTCTATCTGAACCAGTTCCATTGCTGCAACACCTGTTGGTTTGACCTGATACAGTGGGTACGGAAAGTATTCAGACCCCTTTAAATTTTTCACTCTTTGTTTCATTGCAGCCATTTGCTAAAATCAAAAAAGTTCATTTTATTTCTCATTAATGTACACTCAGCACCCCATCTTGACAGAAAAAAAACAGAAATGTAGAAATTTTTGCAAATTTATTAAAAAAGAAAAACTGAAATATCACATGGTCATAAGTATTCAGACCCTTTGCTGTGACACTCATATTTAACTCACATGCTGTCCATTTCTTCTGATCCTCCTTGAGATGGTTCTGCTCCTTCATTGGAGTCCAGCTGTGTTTAATTAAACTGATTGGACTTGATTAGGAAAGGCACACACCTGTCTATATAAGACCTTACAGCTCACAGTGCATGTCAGAGCAAATGAGAATCATGAGGTCGAAGGAACTGCCCAAGGAGCTCAGAGACAGAATTGTGGCAAGGCACAGATCTGGCCAAGGTTACAAAAGAATTTCTGCAGCACTCAAGGTTCCTAAGAGCACAGTGGCCTCCATAATCCTTAAATGGAAGAAGTTTGGGACGACCAGAACTCTTCCTAGACCTGGCCGTCCAGCCAAACTGAGCAATCGTGGGAGAAGAGCCTTGGTGAGAGAGGTGAAGAAGAACCCAAAGATCACTGTGGCTGAGCTCCAGAGATGCAGTAGGGAGATGGGAGAAAGTTCCACAAAGTCAACTATCACTGCAGCCCTCCACCAGTCGGGGCTTTATGGCAGAGTGGCCCGACGGAAGCCTCTCCTCAGTGCAAGACATATGAAAGCCTGCATAGAGTTTGCCAAAAAACACAGGAAGGACTCCCAGACTATGAGACAGAAGATTCTCTGGTCTGATGAGACCAAGATTGAACTTTTTGGCTTTAATTCTAAGCGGTATGTGTGGAGAAAACCAGGCACTGCTCATCACCTGCCCAATACAATCCCAACAGTGAAACATGGTGGTGGCAGCATCATGCTATGGGGGTGTTTTTCAGCTGCAGGGACAGGACGACTGGTTGCAATTGAAGGAAAGATGAATGCGGCCAAGTACAGAGATATCCTGGAAGAAAACCTCTTCCAGAGTGCTCAAGACCTCAGACTGGGCCGACGGTTCACCTTCCAACAAGACAATGACCCTAAGCACACAGCTAAAATAACAAAGGAGTGGCTTCGGAACAACTCAGTGACCATTCTTGACTGCCCCAGCCAGAGCCCTGACCTAAACCCAATTGAGCATCTCTGGAGAGACCTGAAAATGGCTGTCCACCAACGTTCATCATCCAACCTGACAGAACTGGAGAGGATCTGCAAGGAAGAATGGCAGAGGATCCCCAAATCCAGGTGTGAAAAACTTGTTGCATCATTCCCAAGAAGACTCATGGCTGTACTAGCTCAAAAGGGTGCTTCTACTCAATACTGAGCAAAGGGTCTGAATACTTATGACCATGTGATATTTCAGTTTTTCTTTTTTAATAAATTTGCAAAAATTTCTACATTTCTGTTTTGATGGGGTGCTGAGTGTACATTAATGAGAAATAAAATGAACTTTTTTGATTTTAGCAAATGGCTGCAATGAAACAAAGAGTGAAAAATGTAAAGGGATCTGAATACTTTCCGTACCCACTGTAACTGCTCTCATATCTGGCAAACCGAGGGGCGTCCAAAACGGCCATGTGTGGGGGTCGCCTTAAAACCGTCTACCTTCTCTGGTCCAAACAAATCCAGAGCATTCAGGAGCAGAATCTAAAGTTAGAAGGAGGACATACTGGCTGCTGCATTGTTGTCAGAGAAGCCAGCACTTCAACATAGCATGTTTCCTTAATGTCTGATCAGATAGTAAGATACCTTTATCATTTCACTCAGTAGATATCTTACAGATTGCACATTCAAATCAGCCCACTTATTAGCGTTTTTATTCAACAGATTGTTGCAACGATATGTGTCTTTGGGTTTACAGGAAGGTCATCTCGGGACAGGTGGCAAACATTTTAAGATGCACCAGATATAGAAATCTTTTTTTTTCACAAGACTCTCAAAGATAGTTCATGTTTCATATGCAGTCAAAATTGGGTGACGACATTTTCTTCCTGATGATGTAACCCCGTTTGGAATAATGGCTTCCTGAAAGCGCCTGCAGGACCGGGCTGAAACGTTTTGGTGGCTTACTGTACAGATCATTCATACAGGTCAGTGTGAGTCTGACGTCAGTGTGTGGGCGTGCAGCGTGCCTTGTCCACATGAATCTGTACAGAGTTTAGAAGAAATAGATGTTATGATGTCTGAGTTCATGTGCATGGACATGTCATCTTCTGTTTTGCATGGCAGTGGAGGATTACTTTTAATCTAAGCTTTGTTGTTGTACAAGAGGAGTTCTTCATCCTTTGTTATTCAAACATGTCAGAGCAGTAAGTAAAAGTAAACAAAGCAAAAACTGCACTTTGCGTCTTTGAGTAAGACACATTTTTAACCTCAAAGTCCTTTCAGTTGCGTTATTAAAAAACCAGACGCTTTTCTTGTACGTTCAATCTGTGGAGTGGAGAATCTGTGAGTGCTTGATTGCATCACCTTCTGAGGTGACCTGAGGAACGGCAGCTGTGACAGGCCGCCCGACGTGGCTGTCACTTGTCCTGACTGATGACAGACATGCCGCCTCTTCCTGCAAGCTAACATCTGGGAGAGCAGAGAGCCCGACACTCATCCTGACAGCGGGGGGAGAATGAAAGTGGGGGAGGATGAGGCACGAGGAGAGAGAACGACTGCAGAGAAGAGGCAGGAGTGTCTTTTTGAGGGAGTTTGTTGTTGCTTTTAAGCCACCACATTTGTGTTGCTCCCGACATAACCGTGGGACAAACACGAGATGGGCATCGATGTGATTTCTTCTTCACGTCCTTCTCCTGCTTCATGTCCAAAGAGCAGGAAGAAAAAAATGCATGAAAGTAACTGATCCCATAAATTATGGCTCTATTTCTTTGAAGGTCTCAGTATGACTTGTCAGTGAGTCAGCGTACATTACAGACCTCTGGAAATGTCTCACATACATACTATTATTAATGATATCACTTAAATCTACTGTTCACACTGTGATGTCTCAAAATGACTTTGTCTTTAGATGAAGCTTCAGTGGAGGAAATGAGAAGTTAAAGTCTTTATATGCGACTTCTCACACTTAAATATAATATAAATCAAGTATCTCCTCTGAAAATAACTCTGTGAGTCATGACTGTCTACAATGGGTGTAACACCTGAGTCCCACTGTCTGTGATGTTTTCAGAGTTTTCAGAGTCCTATCTTCACTTTGTTTACATCGCCCGGACAGCCGGCTGACTCCTCCCCTCGTGTATAAAAGTTGTTTAATTGAGGGACTAGAGAAAAGAAGAATAACATACTGTACTCACTGCTTAACTGTGTTTCTAGATCACGCTCATTTCAGGTAAATTTACATGCAGTGTGAAGATACGAGCTTAATAAAGATCACTAGCATTAGCATGCTAACACAACAATGCAGCGCAAGTTGTTTTGGTTTCATGCTGGTGCTCAAGGGCGACATCTGCTGGATCAAAAAAAATTGCATATTAAGCCTTTAAAGCCTTTATAGTGTTCAGCTTCATTACCTGATGTTGTGTCTTTAAGAAGACCCCCTTGTGTTAAAATGTAGTTTTAAGGCCTCTTGTATTTCATTATTCTGTGTACAGGTCGTATACTGTTCAATAAGGTGTACAAGTTGCACTTTTAATAAGTTATTTTATAATCTAAATAGTGGACTGCATCCGTTAAATTAACATGAATAAAGTGCTAAAACATGTGCGGTCATGATCGCAAGTGCAGCCGCCACCTGCGCCCCCTGCGCCCCCTGCAGGCCATACTGAAAAATGCTGAAAAAATCTTACTTTTATTGCTTTAGTCCTTTGCTAGTTAAACACCAGGTCAGTTTCCTTGTATGTGTAAATGTAGGCCTACTTGGCAATCAAAAACTGATCCTGATAAAAATCTTACAGCCAGCGTGTCGGAGCTAAACACATCTTTTTAAACCAATACTGACACATTTGATGAGCTCATTTTAATTTGATCCTCGGGGGAATTTAGCTCTGCTCAAGAGATAAAACAAACTGTTATAGAGAGACTAGAAGTGAAGGGATAAAAAGTGCACACCCTGCTCGTCTCGATGCTCTGAGCCAAGTCATCGCTTCTATCCTCTTGGTTATTTACTCCTCACACAAACACAACCTTATTTTTCACATTTTCATCGAATTTACAGTATAATCCCACAAGGCCAGAAGGAAAATGTATAGACAGGGGTTAATGTGATGCAGCGACCTGGAGCTTGATCGATAGAGTCGGCCGGCCTCGTGGGAATGACGGGTCGGACAGATGTTGGAGAAATTGGAATCTGCCGCCATTTACAGTTAAAGGATATCGACACAGTGTCCCGCTCCTCAGAAGTCTATTTAAAGACGTTTCTACAGAATGTGAAAATGTCACAGCGTGTTGCATAAGAACGATGATTGAAGAATAAAATGTGATGACAGAGATGGAGACTTCTGAACTACATCTCCAGCCCTCAGTTTTCTTCCTGTTGGTGGCGACACTCTGAGAGATGATGCTCTCACTTCTGTCTGTCACTGTCACAATGCAGCAGCTTGATGTAGATACAGGCAAAGATAAAAAATGTCCCCACACATACCAACAAGGATGAGAATGAAACCCATCTCTTTTTGTCTTTTGATTTTCCATCTCACAAAAAAAAGACAGGATGGTATGAGTGGTGATGAGAAAACCTTTTTATTTCAATCTATCTTTTTTTGTGTTATGCCAATTAAAGTCAGGGTTGGTCATTTCCTCCAGATCCGCTTTTTAAGATTCTGGTTAAAATTGTCTTTAGGTCCTGACAGAAATTAATAACTCATGTTCTCTGAAAAAGGAACAAAGAAAATCCATCATCTGTATCAGTTTGTAAGTCTGTAAAAACTTTGACCAATGTCTGCCACGAGGTACCAATCTGATGAACCAATCACACGCCTCCCTGTCTCCCTGCTCGCTCTCTACCTCTTGCATGAACGAGGCAACACTCGAAGTCCGGTTCTGGAGCAACCGCACTCGTGCATGTAAGTGAGGGGGCGTGGCTTTAGAGGGAGCACAGAGCGGAGGGGCTGGGTGCAGACGGAGCACTGAGGGAATGCTGCTTTCAAAATCATGCTAGTTTTAAAAAATGACAAACCCTGCCTTTATGAAACAAACGTCATCTCTAGTCACTATTCAGAAAGAGAGCAGGGTTAGATTGTACTCTGTTATATTATTCACAAAGACGCAACATTAATCCACCATGAGCCAGTGGTAGAAACCTCGAGCAGAACCAGACTCGTGTTGAACAACTTCTGCTGCTACTGGGTCGATTTTCAAGTCAAGATCACAATTTTTTATTACACATTTTAGGAGTTAGAGACGTTTTAGTAAACTCAAGTCCATTTACTAAAAGGACTTCATGCTCCTCACACTATGTCAACTCGAGTTCACCTCTATTAGCTGGAAGAGAGCATCTTATTTGGAAGGTTTTGCCACTGACAGAGCTGTTTTTTATTTGTTGATCTGGATGTGAGAAGTTTTTTAATATTCAATGTTTTGGCAGAGTTCCCTCCAGGGGCAGCAGCGATAGTGGACGGTGATGACAGTCAGTTCATTGGTTGTCATTTATATGAAAATATCCCCCATGTCAGTGAGGTAAGAAGTAATACCGAGGTTCATTTCAGTGTGCAAGGTGATGCCATCCTGCTCGGTGAAAATTATGTTCAAATCACACTCATATCGATCCAAGCCCTCACACCCACAGACATATAACCATGACTTTACGTCACTCAAATCATCAAGTTGTCCACATAAATGACGTCATGCAGACTCACTTAAATCACTCCACAAGCATAGTTAGCGTAGTGGCTAGTGTGGGCCCCCCCCCCCCCATGTACAGAGGCTTTAGTCATCCAAGCGGACGGCCCAGGTTCAAATCCGACGGCACTCATTGTGGCGGACTCTCCACACGAGCGTGCAAACAGAGTGGAAGTGTGTAGGGAAGGGTTTGAAAAATGCACGCTTGGGGCGCTGGTGGCCGATGGTCAGTGCAGGCACCCCATGTATGGAGGCTATGGTCCTCCAAGCGGGCGCCCCAGGTTCGAATCCAATGTGGCTCCTTTCCCGTGTGTCATTCCCCACTCTCCCCGATTTCCGACTCTATCCACTGTCCTATCTCTCCATTAAAGGCACCAAGAGCCCCAAAATAAATCTTTTTAATAAAAAAAGATAAATTCATGCTCCAGAGACGGACCGCAGCGCTCGCTGTGGAAACACAATCATTGACTAGAGTGGCAGCGGACGGTGGTGTAGTGTGTGGTGCTGTCGGAGTATTTGGGATCTGGTTGAAACTTTTAAAGTAGATTCAGGAAGTAGTTAGAGTTGAAAGATAACGTCTTCATCCAGATCTTTTATTGAACTCAGATTCAAATCCAAAACCACAAACTGACCCCTGAAGGCCTCTGACCCCCCACATTGTGAACCTCGACTACAGAGTCTGCATTCTTTCTCACATTTCTGTGATAACTCTGAGGTAAGCGAGCATGAAGGCGATCTGACTACTTCAGGAATTTATCCGTCAAGTAGAAAAAAAAGTGATGTTTTTCAGTGCACAACACTCTTCTGCATCGCTCTCTGTTCAACACCGTCTGCTGGGAACAATTCATCATGTCATAACCTCCTCTCAGATAAAGACAGCCGTCTCGTTTTGAATTCTGTAATACGTTTAATACAAACTCAGTCAGGGCGATACAGATCTGTGAAAGGGAACATAGATATGACATGTTTTCTTCATAAAGAGGGAAGCTGCTGTGAGAGCTGAGTTTACTTAAGCTTCACGTTGTTGTCATTACCTTGAGGAAGACATGTTGTTTTTTCCTTTTGTTTATTAGCCTTTCTCTCTTTGATCCTAGCACCACATTTCTTTAGCACACAGAGGTTATATAACGTTAGTTCTTCTCTCACTTCTTCAGCTGAACGTTTTCAAATAGGTAAGTAGATATACATATCTGTGCGGCTCTCAGTTTGTCAAGGCCTTTTAGTCAAGTGTTTTCTTTCTCTGTTTCACACCCTGACAGCAGACCTTAACGTCGCCCCTTTATGCTCAAGGGCCTGGCAACAGCAGGTAGATACTGAGAGGTGTTATCATCCGACATAGTTCCCTGCAAAGTACGAGACATTGTGAAGTCCCACAGAGAGCAGTTGACAGTAAGAATAGTTTTTAAAGATGACATATTACCCCCCCTTCTCTCCATCTTTTCAAACAGTCCCCTGTGGTCTAAATGAAACATCTGGGCTTCAGTCAAAATATAACATGAATCAAGCACCAGAGGAGGTTTGTGACCCTGTATAAACCAGCTCTCTCAGGACGCTCCGTTTTGGTGTGTGTGTCTCTTTAAATGTAATGACCCCCCCCCCCTATTTTTCATAATAGTTCCCCTTTAAAGGAGGAAGGTTTCCGTTCAGATTTGTGTGGGAACAATCATTGTGTCTACAATGACATCCTGTGGACGCCACATGGACTAAATATCTCTTCCATCCATCTATTTACTTCCACTTATATGAGGTCAGGTTGAAGTGGTAGCAGGCTTAGCAAGTCAACCCAGATGGGACTACCCCGGGGTCTCCTCCTAGTTTGGGGCGTGCCCAGAAGACCTACAAAGGGGAGGAGTCAAGGAGGCATTCTAATCAGATGGCGAACCAAATCCACCAAAATCCTTTTTGATGCTAATGAGTAGCGGCTCTAATCCGAGCTCCCCTGAACGTCCGAGCCCAGCCATCCTCCATATTTGAGATCTTATTCTTTGGTCACTACCCACACAGCTCATGACCATGATGTAGGCCATGGATGGGCAACTTTGGTCACAGCAAGGGCCACATTCATTTAATTCTCACTGCCAGGGGGCCAAATTGTAAGATACAAAAACGATAACAGTCAATTATGTCTCAAATTTAACTCAACATATACCAGTGATCAAATATTGTAATGGACATATTTCTTGATTTCATGGCAGATTTTGTCATGGTTCCAATTAATTGATATGTAAAAATGTACCTGAGGGCCACGTTGAGGGTTGATGGGAGCCGCATGTGGCCCCCGGGTCGCCAGTTGCCCTAGGCTAAAGAACATATGTGTTAGGATTGAGACGAAGATCCAGCAGTATATGGAAAGCTTTGCCTTCAGGCTCAGCTCCCTCTTCACCTCGACGGTCTGGTACAATGCCCGCATTACTGCTAAATGATCAACTTTATCTAAAGAAATATTACTTGAAATATGCCAAATGTTTAATTAGCTGTCTGGAAAGAGCGCTATAGTTTTTACAGGAATGTGAAAGAAGTGTGTCACAGAAAAAGTTCAGATCGTTGCAATCTTCCCGTGTAAGATGAGCGTTTCTTATGAACATATTGAAGGGGAACGTACCATTGGTAATGAAACACACTTCCACTTTTTGAACGTGTGATACAAAAAAAAAAGTCAGTGGGTGAGTTCTTCGGCAGAGTTTTCTGCCGCAGCCTTTGGGATTCATGCAAAGCTGAGGCCTCATCACTTCTATTTTAAAAACATGCTTTTAGGCCTAACGTGTGGATGATGTTCAGTTTCGCTGACAAATGTGTGTTGTTCGTGATTGTGACTTTTTAAGATGACCTATTTAGAGAACGCTGTTTCATCACTATTCCAGATGGCGCCACCAACAACATCAAAGCAGTCCTCGTGTTGCCTGCACGATTCAACACGAGGCACTCAGTGTAGTTTTTCTCCTTTTTGCACATCGTTGAATCATTAACGGGAGCTGCCGTTGCATGTCCTTGTATGTTGACTGTAGAACACAAATGTTAATGAACAGAAACATGGATCTCTTCACATATTGGATCAGAGGCGCTTGTTCTCTGGCGGATGCGTGAAAGAAAGCTCGGCTGATTATTTGAAGAAAAGAAATAGGAGGAAAATGTTGAGAGGCTTGAAATTGGTGCGTTTGTTTGTACCTACTGTATACTGTAAAGTAATCAATTAAAAACAAGTTATATCGAGTCTATCTGGAGGACTTAACGGAGGCAGGGGAAAGTGGCAAAGAAGAAAGTAAGATGGATTGGGTCACGGCTCGTGGGCTGGGTCAAACAAGTCTAGACTTTAGCCCACAGGGTCCATCAAAAACCTCATTTTAAACAAATGAGCAAACTAGAAATAGAGAAATATACATCATGAAATTACCAAATCATGAAATGTCTTTCTAGAGAAAGAAAGATAGAAAGTGAAGATGAAAAATGAACATTTTGTAATGGGATTTCAAGTGGACATTTGAGCAACTGCAGTTTTTTGTACTTCGACAACAGCTTCATATTTCATCAACACAAAGCTTTTTCAGATTGCGATTCCAGGGCTGTAACAAAGCTCCGTCATCATTCAATCTTTGTACTTTGGTATTGATTCAGCAGCAGCGTGATATTGGTGTCTACGTCTGTGATTACACATTGAGTTACAGCGTCAGGGAAGCAGGACGTGTAAAGAGAAACTGTGAGAACTCCACATACACACACTCAGACGTGTGCACACACACAGCTCTTCTGTGTAACAGAGATCCCGTCTCACCCTGTAACGCCTCTGTTACTACCGCTGACGCTGAAGACGCTGACTAGACTCTTCTCCTCTGTCGCCCCCCGGTGGTGGAATGAACTTCCAAACTCCATTGGATCTGCAGAGTCCCTCTGCACCTTTAAGAAAAAGCTAAAGACCCAGCTCTTTCATGAATACCTACTAACTTAATGATGATGGTCTCCATATTATTGATGATGATGATGGTAATGACGATGGTTTTTGTTTGATAACGACGACTTATAAGATGGTTTCTATACTGATTAGAGCTCTCAAGAACTGCCCTCAATGTTGTGCTTTGCCTCTGGTCACTTCCTGTCAGCACCTGTGTGTCCAATCAGACTCAAAGCTGATCGTTTGCTCTTACTCACATTGTTCCCTTTTTTCTAGATCCTTGCTTCTGTTGTTCTTACTCTCTGATGTACATCTGCTCAGTGAATTGTAGAATTGATGCCAACATAGAGATGGGAAGACTTGGTCCCAACATCATGCATTCCTGATATTCATTTAGTCGTCAACATGTTTTTACTGGCCGATTCACTTACTGTTAATCTACCAACAAGTACACATAACGTTACCTTACCTTACCTCAATATCACATGCATCTTCATTCTGACCTCCTCCAACAGGTGGATTATCACCTGCATGAAGCAGGATCTGCCTTCTGGCCCCAGACAGGGTCCCATGGGGTCCTTCAAATCCCCAGGTTCACTGTGTCGCAATTAGTTTATGGTAATTTGATTAAGTGGTCCTTTGCTTGGGAATATGGGAATAGGCACCGCTAAAGCAGCGTATCAGCTGGTGTGATAAGGGCCCTCAGGTGTCTCCTGTATTATCTAATCTTGAGGCGCCGTCTGGAAGAGGGGCTTCATATCTGAATCTACCTCTAAGATCTTCATTATGTCAGCTTATATTGTGCTAACGTTCAAGGGGCATTCCTTAATTAATAGTTTAAATATATAAACGTTAAAGCAAACCTGAGGCCTTGTAATATTCCAGGAGAGAAGTTGTCTAGAGCAGGCACAGAGGGAGTTGGAGAGGGGGTTAACGGGAGCTCATTATTACTGAAGGGGACACACCAAGTGAAAGAAAGCGCAGGGAGCCATACCTTAAACATGGCCGACTATTTAATGAACTGTTAAAAAGATTGGTGTTTTTTTTTTTTTAACTCAGCATCAAATAGTCATCTCTCTGGATAGCTCTTGAGAACACTTGTCATCAGACGGACTGAAGACCAATTATTTATCATCAAAGCGTTCTTTGAAAAGACGTTAAGTGCTGTAGAAAAAATCTGCTACAATCAAGAGAAAAACTCATGTAGAGATGATAATGATTACATTCCCGTCTTCTTTGGCTTTATGAAAAAAAGCCTCAAGTAGATTCATCACGTTTCATTTATTCAAACAAGCCAATAATGGTTGCTTTGACAGGTATGCTCAGGCTCTCTGTACAATTGTCAACTTCAACTGCTTGTTCAATTTTTAAACTCCTACGCACGCCAATCCCTTCTGCCTTGTTTGTACGTCCAGCAAGTAGACAGCACAGCAGTTTAAGGTTTTCTTTGGAAAACATTGGCATGAGTTTTACAGTCAGTCGTCTTCCTTTCAAAAAGAAAAGGTTAACATAATTATGTTGTTAGCGTCAACCTCAGCTGTTGATAAATTAAACTAAAGCTGAATTTAAAGGTATATGTGAAGAATGAATGATGAAAACCAGCGGAGGGAAGTGTCAACAAAGATGAAAGAAATGGATAAAGAAACCTTGCATTATTAACATATTTCCAATAGATAAGGCCAACCCCCAACTGTAGCTCAGTTGGTCGTCTCTCAACCGGAAGGTCGGGGGTTCGATCCCCAGCTCCTGCAGCTACATGTCCGATGTGTCCTTGGGCAAGACACTTCACCCCAAATTGCTCCCCTGCTTCCTCTGCAGCGTATGAATGTGTATGAATGGGATTAGTTACCTCTGATTACTCAGCAGCCTCTACCATCAGTGTGTGAATGTGTAGGTGTGACCTGTTGTGTAAAAGCACTTTGAGTAGTCAGAAGACGAGAAAATAACTAAACAAGCTGAAGTCCATTTAACATTTACATTCAAAATACTCTGATAAGAAGTACTATGTGGAGAAATTCCTCACTCTATGTATCATTGTCTTTGGTTTCCCACATGAAAACACCGTCTCTCTCTCCTGTTTCCAATCCTAAAAATGATTTGAAAATGTGTGTACAATATTCAGAATACATGAATGAGCCGCCTAGTTGCTGTGTAAATATGCCACACACGTTTGAATCAGCCTAAAAAAAATCCCTTTCACGTTGGGAAACCACTCACACTGTAAGAGAGTGAGACGTACTGTATATTTGGCTTCATTTGGGAGAGAAAGCAGTTCATCAACCATCTTAATCTGCTGTCACTTTCAAGTATTAAGAGAGCTTTAGAGCCGTCACACGCTGTTATGTGATCCCCGCAGGCGGTGACTAATGAGACAAATGTGCACACACAGGTGTGTAAATACAAACTGCAGAAGTTTCTCTGTGCAATGACAACTTGTTTGTGGCAACAAAGTGGCTAAATTGAAAAGTTGTAAGACTTTGATTTCTGTAAAGCCAACACAAACAAGAATAATGGGCCTTATTAAGGAAAGTTCCGAAGAAAAATGACATTGAATTCATGACATGTTCTTAAACAGCAGACATTTTATTCACTTGTTTCTAAATTAATGAATTCAGTGTCCTTGTAAGCTGAAAAGCTTGTGTATGTTTTTTTCCTAATTAGCATAGAGAAACACCTCTTTGATGAGAGTGCACAGCGGCGTGCACACAGCACACACACACAGATGTCACACAGGATAGAAAGAGAAGTCAAGAGATGTCGGTAAATGCCCAAATTAAAAATCTTCAAGTTAGAAAGACTGAAGTGGTTCTAAAGAGGATGTATTGCTGCTCAAAGGAAACCCAGAGAGGTGGATTTAATGACATGATATTTAGCAGCGTCAGTCATGGATACAAAATATACAAACTGAAACCTCAGGTGACATCGCTCCGCCATGAAAGTGTGAATTGCCTTCATTATGTCCATACTAGAAGGGTTTTCTATGTTTTCAACGTTTTCCGAGTTACCCTTTTCTCTGCTTGACCTGCTACACCTCCGTCTTTCCTGGTCAGACCCCGACACGTTTTCCTCATTAACGAGCTCTTCAGATGTTTTAGGATTTTGAGCTTGAGTAACTGAAGTTCCTCAGAATTTCTGAGTCAGCTGGAATTTCTGACTTTTTAGATCAAATGGAACGTACCATTATTGTACCATCGAGCAGCCATCTTGGATTTGCTTGGAATGGTTGAATTATTGTGCCACCGAGCAGCCATCTTGGATTTTCTTGGAATGGTTGAATTATTGTACCACCGAGCAGCCATCTTGGATTTTCTTGGAATGGTTGAATTATTGTACCACCGAGCAGCCATCTTGGATTTTCTTGGAATGGTTGAATTATTGTACCACCGAGCAGCCATCTTGGATTTTCTTGGAATGGTTGAATTATTGTACCACCGAGCAGTGCCAGTGTTTTCCAGCAGTAAACATTATCTATAGAGTGTATAATCCTAATACAGGCATGAGAGCACTTTTTAAATCTTTAATTATGTGATTTGTATTATATTTTTAAAGTAATATAACTATGTAATTAGCTTTTACCTGTAAACATGAAGAAATTAAACTATTTTCTCCCTGCAGCTTTTTCCTCTGCATCTTATTAACCTGTTGGGAATCCGTCAAATCATTTCATCACTGTGTGTTGTAAAAGCTGGATCCTGTTCATTATTTGAGAAGTACAACAACAAAACCAATCTCAGATGTTTGATATACGGGGCTGATCAGACTTCCCCAGCACTTAACTTACCTTTGGGGTTTCGTTAGCCTTCATATTTCTCTCTTTAAACGGCGATGCCAGCCTCAGATTTGGCTGTCCTCCAAACACTTTGGTCTCTTTAAAGATGCAACAGTGAAGTTTGGCAGCTAACACAGAGGGAGAGTTAGGAGACAACATATTACCCAAGACCAGAGCAGAGCTGCTCACTCCCACATCTAAGACTTCCAACATCCAAAGTACACATTTCTATCGAAGTTGCAAAGAGAGTTTTCAGCTGCAAGAGGAAGCTCCACTTTTTTCGTGTAAATATGCAAAACCAACGGGCAGAACTAGAAGGATTCTGTTTCCACTGAAAGATCAAACAAATTAAAACTGGGAATGTTTGACTTATTTTTTCACTGCCAATATAAGTTGCACTTTCGGTATATAGAAATGATTAAATAAATTTGGAACATGTTGGAGAAAAGGAGAATCGTGTTGAGATGTTAAACCTTAATGGAACAGAATAAAACCAAAATCAATCCCGATAACAGAACTTGTGAGCAGAGCTGGGATTTCAACGTTGAAATTTGTTCTGAAATCAGCTCTGAACATACAAGACCTAATAATCCAACTAAAAATATGGTTAAAATATCAACATGTCAAAAAACACAAAAGTTTTGTTAATAACTTTGATATTTTTTTCATTTTGGCGTTGAAATTGCGTCAAAACTGACGGTTGTAGCGGCAGTTGTCGAAAGCCTTTTTGCAACGGTCCTTGATGCTCTGGATCCCGTCTCACTAGATCTCAAACATCACATATTAATCCTGCGACACTATCTTCAGTGGAATCCGTTTCAGCTCCTCAATCATGATGTGAACTTTTCCTCCGACCTTCATCTCGATGGAGAGCGCCGTCCCATCCCAGGCGACTCAGGAGAAAGAGGCCTAATGACGCATGGCTGCCAGAGCATCTGTCCAGAGCAGCTTTTTTTCTGAGTCAAAGAGCCATGACACTGAGCTGCATTAAGGTGTGAAGAGAGAGAGAGGAACCGTGGAGCCCTGCGGCTCTTTGGAAGCAGTCTGGTCCTCCTGGTGCTTCCTCATCAGCCAGCCTGATGAGCCAAGGTGCTCTGTGTAGCTCACAGCCAATCAGACTGAGGAATAATTCATGTCTCTTCTTACACCATGTTTCTTACTTTCATTGTGTAGTCGTAGTCATCATGTGCAACAACTGAGTCGTGCACAATGAGTTGATTGTTAAAATATTGAAACACAACAACAAACCAGGCGTGCACATATTTTTTCCTCAGTGTAGAGGTATAAACTGGCTGAAGTGTAGCCTCCAGACTCGGTGTGTTAGATCATCTTGTCTGTTGTGATGTTTACAGCCTGTCTGCTCGTTTTTCTTTCCTTGTCTGGCCCGTCAATGTTGCTGTGCTCCCAAATCTCAGCAAGTGCAAAGTTATCATAACTGAAATAAATGAGACCTAAAAATTAGGCCCAAGATAACGGACCTTTTTCACACAGGACTTGATCTAATGTGATCAGACTTATATTTGGTTACCAAGGTAACTAAAGTGATGCAGTCCTGCTTTGCTCTCTGCTGTTCAAAGATAATTAATTGTCCAACTCATTATATTCTTTTCATCTTCTGAGTTTATGTGTTCAGTGACTCATAAGGAGCAAGATCATCCCCCTGAATTTCCATAAAATCAAAACTTTATTTTATTATTGCCAATGCATCCTCCAAATTTCTTAAAGGAGCAGTATGTAACTCTGACACTTGGTGTTTAAAATGGGTACTGCAGTCTAAATTCTAAACATTGTAGAGAGCTGTCTCTCCTCCTCCTCTCTAGAGTCGATGCTCACACAGGTCACCATGTGGTGGACTCTGAAGCTTCAGTGTTTATCCAGCTCTGCATGGGTCTGTAAACCTTTCTGTGTTCTAACCTCTCTCCATTTTTCAAAAGCATCTCCAATATTGATCCTAGTTTGAGCACGTTTCTGCTCGTGGAGCTTATTAGAAACATGCAGAGGCTTTTTAGGTTGGGTACAATCACTTCTATCTGAACCACTTCTCTTGACCCGCTTCCATCGCTGCAACACCTGTTGACCTGATAACTGCTCTTATATCTGACAAACCGAGGGGCGTCCAAAACGGCCGTGTGGGGGGGTCCCCTTAAAAGCGTCTACCTTCTTTGGTCCAAACAAATCCAGAGCATTCAGGAGCAGAATCTAAAGTTAGAAGGAGGACATACTGGCTGCTGCATTGTTGTCAGAGAAGCCAGCACTTCAACATAGCATGTTTCCTTAATGTCTGATCAGATAGTAAGATACCTTTATCATTTCAGTCAGTAGATATCTGACAGATTGCACCTTTAAAAAAGAAAAAGCCAGATACATGCCACTGAGAGAACAAAAATAACCTACAAAAATACCTTTCCTTTTGGTGAATTAAGGTTCATAATTAGCAGGCTAGAATTATAACTTCACAATTAGCCGGCATGTCAGATTGTTCAGAGGATTCAGATCAAATAAGACCTACGCAATAATTACAAATAAATAGAGTTCCCCAGGTAATACTAGTCTCTTGGGAGAAGGAGCTTGAAACGGCAAACATCTGTTTGAGAATATTGCAAGTGAACATTTTGCAGTTGACTGACAACATATGTGTGACTGTCAACACACCATATGTGTCATTGAGATGACTGTATAAAGGCAGGGAAGGTCTAGTGACTGTGCACCCTTCATGGCTCAAAGAGGCTGGATGATAATTCTATCATGAACGCTGTTAGAAGTGAAAACACACGGGTTATCTTTAGTGTGTCTCGGTCCTTGCTTTTTCAGAAACCGACAGGTGTGACATTAGCAGTGTTATTGTAAGATGCAGTGGTAGACTGTCGAGTACCTCTCACTGTACCCTGAGAGATTCCCCCCTCTACTCCCAGAGACAGTCTGTCAGGTGTACAGATGTCAGCACAGGAGGAGCTGCTGCTGAAAACCTCAACCACTGCACCGACTCGTCTCTCTACAAGTACGCGGTAGACATCAGCGGCCTTTGTACATTGGCACAAGAGACACTTGAACAGGAAGCACTTGGTGTTTTTGTCATGGTGCTGAAGCAAAAAACTGGTATGGGGTGGATATATAATTTTTTTTTGTCACACTGGTGCATACAACAATACCCCTAATCCTTAAATTTGATCTTTTATTAAAGACCTTCCATTCAAAACCAAAGGGGGATTAAGTCAACAAGAGGTCGCCCATTGGTCTGTCAGCAACTATTTTGAAGTGTCGTGTATACTGTTTTTGTAGAGCCATATTTAAAACAAGAGGTTGGGTATACATGGATGCGTTTCTGTCCTCTCTAAAGCCTGGCTCACACTGCAGGATAATCGGGCCGAATTGAGGTCTTATTATCGACAATCGCAGGGTCTCTCTCCCCCCCTCAAGGCTGCTTGGAACCGATTATCTGCCCAGATAATCTTGTAGTGTGAGAGGCATAAAGTTCCAATCTCAACGTCCCTGATCTTTCCGGCGATCCTCGGGGACGCCCCGATTTATTTCCGACATGTTTGATATTTAGGATCTAAAATCCTGACGATTACATCTTGAACTCGTCTGGCGGGAGTTGTCCATGACTACAATGTAATCACATGAGACAAGGGGGGACAGTAGTCGTGGCGACCAGCGGCAGGACGCAACCTGGGGTTTCTTTTTCTTTCTTTTAGGTTGGGGTCGCAAACATGTGACTGGAAAGATAAATGGGTCAAAAAGTCTATATGGAGCGCTCTTAAAACATGTTGGTTTTGTTCCTTCACATGTTTTGTACCATCTGAGGTCCAAACTGAAGGAGTTGGTGGTGGGTCCTTAGGCTGGACCAGTTGAGAACCACTGGTCTAAACAACACATGTAAGCCTCTTAGGATTTGTCACCGCTATCGTTATAGATTCAGCAAAGTTTAAGCAACTATAAATACTTGGTTTTTTCGGGTTCAGGCACATGTTCAGAGTTTGAAGAAATTGTCTAGTGTCAAAGTAACTCCCTGCTCACCCAGCCATGAAGCCATCAGTCCTGCTGAAGTCTTGCTGTCGAGTCACTGTAAGTAGAACTAAACTCTGCAGAGATCAACTTTTAACTAGAAGGATCGTCTTCATGCAGGGAGTAAGTGAAGCAGAATTTTGTTCTTGTGTTCTCCGTGTTGCTGGCGGTTGGGCCTGAGGATGACAACACATGCTTCTCCCTCCTTCCATCCCTCTGTCTGTCTTACACTTTTTAGTCCAGGCCAAAAATTCCACCTGTACACTTCAAAACATCAAAATTTAAAAGGCAGAGCTTTTTAAACATTTAGGCCACCCGCTGCTCTATGAATATGTATTTTTTTTGTTCTTCGCTCTGTTCAACAGCTTTGAATTATGGGACATAATGGAGATTGGACGAACTCCTTGTGGAGGTATTTTTCTCTCACTTGTCATGCTTTTACCTTTGAAAAGTTAGGCGCTATTATTCCTGTAAAAACCCACAAAATCATGAGCTTGGTTTGGAGGCTTTACCTGAGGCAGAGGAAGTCAGACATTCTCCATGTGGGATAGCAGGCTGAGATGATGGACGGGTTAATCAATGCAAGGCTTTTTCTCCAGGAGAGCTCGGTTTGAGTGACATGTGATACAAAAGTCAGTCTTAAATTTAATCACTTACCGCCGTATTTCTAAACTTAACCGAGCAGGGTTTAAAGAAATGGACACAGCCTTCAAACTGGCTATTATAGTGCCTCCAAACAGACACCCAATGGTACCTTGGCCCATCGATTTAATGGGCTCTAAAGGTAATCAAAAATGCCTAAACAAGGATGATAACAAGTCCCGTCATTGACACTCTAATGGATACCTTGGGCCTAAGGGTTACCCTGAAACAGAGTCTACACAGGCTCAAAAGTATGACCTAACCAACCACACCGTTATAGTCAATTACATGAAAATAACTGCTTTAGGTAACATTGAAACCATTGTTCACATATGATGAGTGAGTACCTCAACACATCCTTTAAACAGACTCTAAATGGTGCCTTGAAACAAACACTTAGAATCATACGGGTATTCAAACATCCCTTAACACAGATTATGAAGCATATGCCCTGGAAACAGACGCTTTTTGAACAGTGGCCTAACATAGACCAAAAGGTTCCCTGATTCACTCTTTAGTTTGTATTTTGTCTATTTCAAAGTTTAGGTTTCCTTGTGGTTATTGTTTCCCTTAATTGTGTGTTTTTGTCTTAATGTTTCATAGTTTGTTCTTCCTGTTTGTTTCCTGTTTTATTTTGTAGTTTCTTATCCTTGTGTTTCTTTGTTCTAGTGGTTATGTTACATTCTTGAGTTCTCTGTGTATCTGTGTTGTAGTTCTAGTCTCCAGTGTTTCTTGCCTTGTGTTTATTCCTGCCCCTTTGTGTTTCCCTCCAGTGTGATTGCCCTCATTATCTTCACCTGTGTCATTAGTCTCACCTGTGTTTGATTACCCCTGTGTCTATTTAGTCTCTGTGCTTCTTCCCTTCTGTGTCAGCTCACTGTTGTTTGTCGGTGGTGTAAGTCAGATGTTAGTGCTCGGTTCATGTCAGTTGTCAGTTTTTCCTGTGGCGCCTTGTTTTCTCCTTTTGGATTTTTGGATTTAATTAAGTTTTTGCTTTTGGCCTTTTTTGTTAAAATAAATAATTTGTGTTAGTTCCTGCAACAGGGTCCACCTCTTTGTTTTCTAACCATTCATGACATGTTAGCCACATTCTGGAGGGAAGGCAAACCTTGGACCAGATACCAAACATATTCTGAAGGGTTACTCCAAACAACTGCTCATCGATGAGACAAATCCCCTCAGACAAATTCATAAGGGAGTCTTGAAACCCGACTTCAGACTGTACTTAGTTAAAAAGGGAGCATTTTAGAAAATTTAGCGAGTAGGATTTGGAAAAACTAAGATTTGCAATATAAAATGTCATAACTTGGTTTGATATGCACTTAGAGGCCCTTTGGAGACTTTACATGTCAATATTTTATTTCCTCTAAAAATAACATATTTTAATGTTGTTTATAAACTTCCAATTCATTTACATGCTCAGTACCCCAATAATAACCCAACTTCATTTGCAAGATGTACAACTGAAGCGCTACAAACAAAATCTGAAACTTCCAGTTTTGTTCTTTTAAAACTTTTATCTTATTTTGAATTTGTGCGCCGGTTTAAGCTGTCGTACAGTCTTGACACAGCTGAGAAATGGGAGTTTCATTCATCCAACTTGTCTGCACAGGAAGCTCCCTTTTTTTTCTCCTCTTGTCTATGCCAACATTTCCACGGAGAGTTAGGATCCTATCAGCCAAGATCGTCCTTGTTCTCTTCATCATCTGCTCTCAGCACAGATACATGTGTTTCAGTGGCTCCCTGCAACTTTCTGGCACTTTTCTGACAGCTTTTCCCAGGTTGTTGTTGTTGTCCTTGGCAACACGCAGCAAAACATCTGAGTCCACCTCGCCTTGTGGAAGGGAAAGTATTTGCTTTTCCAGCTCTCCCTGCAATGTGTTGCATTGAAGCATGTGAAAAGGCTGCATGTGGATTGGCAGAACCCTGAACATGAAGCGATTCAGCAAACACTCACGTCTACAAGCATCTTCAGGGTTATAGTTTCTGCATTTCATCAACAAAGTGGTGCGCTTCTGGGTCATCGTTACAACTTTGATGATTTGTTTTTGGGTTCAAAAAGAATACAACATCATGGCTTTAGTTTTTAGTGTTTTAAGTGAAGACATGGTACTTGCGCATTTTTTGTGCAAAAATCAACATGCTTTCATCAACAGGTGTCTTACTTTAACCCAGCGGTGCCCAACCTTTTTTGGCACTTTGACTTCACTAAACTCTGGGGTCCCCATCAGGCATCCAAAACACAAACAGCTTGTAGCTAAAAATGTTATATATTCAATCATGTTTCTTGAAAGTAAAAGTTTATTATCGACCACATTAAGGCTATTTCATGTTCAAGTTTCAAGTCTTTGTGGACAGAGGCAGAAAAGGCAGGTTGAGATTTGTTCATATTTTTGCCAGTGCAGGATGTATGATGTATATGTACAGCCAGGTGAGTGTGTGTTAACAAGGCTGGAAATGAATGCTGGACACATGACGCATGTGAAAGACAGACAGAGATACTGCAAGTTTGTTAGTTTTTGGCATAGGCACAGTAGCCAAAGTGAGACTGGATAACGTCTTATAGTCGTAGTGTTGTTGTAGTCAAGACCACATTAACAGAGACCAGAGTGCTCTGAGACCGAGACAAGACCAAGACCAAGACATTTAGGGATCGAGGCCGAGTCAAGACCAAGACCAAGGCAGGGCGAGACTGAGTCAAGACCAAGACCAAGACCAAGGCAGGGTGAGACCGAGTCAAGACCAAGACCATAAATATCTCTGAAAAATCATCATGTTGTGTGCAACTGATTTCGAGTACCACAACATGATCTTGAAGCTTAATACAGGAAGAATGCTACAAAATATTTTTTATTGATCATTATTATAAATCTCAGGGGACCCCATATGAGTGTCTGGACCGTAGGGTTTGGAAAACCTTCTTTAACCCTCACTCTGCTAACAATGTGTATTTACAAAAGGCTTGACCTTCCATGCTGTGTAAACCAATGAGATGCTTGTTTAACATGCACTATTGTGTTGCTTTGGTGCGATCTGATATGCCTGAATCTCTGCTATCATCATATTCACGATCCATGGCGCGGCCAGTTGTCGGCAGGTAAAATACTTTTATAGCAAGAGCGCTGAAGTGGAAAGGAAAGTGTCCCGGGGCTCGTTTGAGAGCTCAGTATTTTATTGCTAAATCAAAGCCGACTATAATCTGTCACAAAATGATTCCAAACCATTATTTATTTTTATTTAAAGAAGCAAACCGTCTCAGACGTTTCATCATTTGTGCCCTTCTGTGTTGCTTATATCTTTGAGGAGAAGGGGGGGGGGGGGGTCCTGCTGCCTAATTTGATCAATAAAAACCTCATATGAGATCTTCATTAATGCAGAATATTATTTTCAGAGTGTCTCCGCAGTGATGTCTCTCTCTAGCTGAGCTCCCCAGAATCCTAAATTAAAGTGGTGGACTGCCGCGAGGTACTTACAAAGAGACTTGCATATGTATGCAAAGCCTTTTAAGTGTGAAAGCCAAACACAGTCATGTTTCAATTTTTTAGGTGCATATTGGTTGTCCAGAGGGCAGTACACTCAATTTTCATATTTTAGCATTAATATCCAGCAGGGCATTCCTCCTTGTGACTGTGGATAATGAGGCTCCTGCTCTGTCACCAGGACCAATGTGCACATGATACCACCGTTGTTTACCGAGTGTGTATATATATACACATGGAGAATAAACTAATGAATTCATCTTTCTCTAGGCGGTCCATGTATTTTATTTATGAAAGACTAAAAAGGTGTCATGAAAGGAGAAGCAGTGTTGTATGTCAAATATTCAGAATAATAATATTGAAGCAATGAAAACTTCATTTTTTTATATTTTGCAACTGGAACTTTGTATCGACATTTGACGCTGTTGAGCCGAATCCTCACTGCCTCAAGTCAAGGAACAACATTTAAGGGTTAAGCTTACCCTAACCCAAAGATATTGATCTTTTTAATGCACCCACTATCTCATCATGTCAACACACACAACGTTCACAGAAAAAAACAATTCACAATTGCATCCCAATCCATGTTTTGGAAATAATGAACAAGTAATATCTTTTCCATATACACAACATCCAGCAGTGAGTGGACCATTACTGGCACCACATTTGGTATATTCTTTTATATCACATTTCCCATAATCCCCTGCTGCTGCTGTTGTTGCAGAGAGGTGCTCTCGTCCCCCTCTCTGGCATCACTTGTGTTATGAGGAGCTTGAAGCATGAGAGCCCGCTAACAGCACTTAGCAAAATAATAACAAATGTTGAAAAGGTAAGCTAATGTCAAGTTGAAGTTTTCAGGTAGTGAAGCAGGTGGGACAAAACATGTCCTGTACAGGAAGTGGAAATATATTTCATTATGAATGTTATTGGACCACGTTTAAGAGCCGTAGTAAAGTTGGCCAATTGGTGGTCAGTTTAAGTGGTGTTGAGGTTTTAGAAAATGTTCAATATTAGTCATGATAATTGTGAAGTGAACAAAAAAATAAACCTTTACTTTTGGGCTTTTTGGGCCTTTAATGGCCCCTAGGCCTTAGATTTACTACTAACCCAGTGTCTCACCTTCCATTTTTTAAATTCAACAATCCCACATGATGTGCATATGGCCTAAGACAGCTTCATTAAAATAAATGGGCTTTAGTCTGAGTTAAAGGCAGCAACTACTTGCCCTTTTTATCACATACTTTTTTAAGCCTGTGTCCACCTGGGAGCTGCCAAACTCCTGATTAAAATGTGTCTTTCATGACGCAACAGGAGCCACATTTTAACACCATTTCTGAAGGATGAAGGATAAAGACCACATTCCTTCACTTCTGATTCCAGCCGTGATTAATAAGGACATTTATGTGAACACCTTAATAATTTGAATTGAACCTTTGAATTGCCCCCCGGGGACAAATAAAGTTTTTTGAATTGAATTGAATTGAATTGAATATAATTTGTAATTCCACAGTGACAGCATTAAAATGGCAGCAGCCAGAATAAAGATTAGAGTCGGTGATACTGGAATCAGTGATGCCTCTGCACGCATTAACATTAATTCCACTTAGCCTTTAAATTCATACACTGCCTAAAACCCCAGTATATCAGCAAATGCAAAGTGGTGTTTTTGAGGGCTAAAGCCTATAGAGCTCAACAGTTTTTTCTCACTTTTTCTCCACAGTGGATTTGATTATCAGCCATAACGTCATAACCATCCAAGGTAGACTGACCACGGGTGTGAAACGATGCTTAATGCTCCGGTAGGAGAAAACAACTTCGGATGATATCAGCGTCTTTGTAAGAAAAAAACATGGTTTATTCACAATCTCAGGGAACAGAACTACACTACCCACAATCCCAGAGTGGCACAGTGACGTCTGTGATTGGTGGACCCTGCTGTTACCATGGAAAACTTTACCGCCCCTGACAACATCGGTATATAACAGAATATAAACACAAAGTACAATATATAAACGATATAAAAACTACAATAAGATAAATGTAGAAAGACGGTCAGTGAAGGTTTTGAAAGAAGCGGGCTAAACTATCATTTGTTGGAATCGCAATGGATTGTGGGATGTGTAGTTCATTCACTTCCAGGAAATATTACGTACACAGACTTGCCTTCCTTTCCATTTTCCAGTCGTTTTCAAGTTAATTTTAGGTAGCTGGTTGGCTTGGTTCCAGGATTTAAAAAAATTGATTTAAGGATTTTCCTGAAACGTCAATGGAAGCTTTGAATGGGGAAATGTACTTCCAGAACCAGAGATGTTGAAAAAGTGTGCGGTCACTGTTGAGCTCTATTGTCATTGCTGTTTGTAAAGTAAGACTGTGCAGGCGTACAGGTGAGAGCGTCCCACTCCACCCCCCCCCCCCCCCTCCCACTTCACAGCAGGCTGAGTGTAACGTTAATTAACAGGAAACTCAATGTGTGAGCAACGAAACAGAGAGGATTGTGGGAGATGGTGCTAGATGATTGGATTGATGGTTGGACAGATGAATGGATATTTGCATCTGTTAGAAATGTTTTTAATAAGACACACCCATGTGATGGATCATTGTAAGCACTGGGATTCCAATCGGCTGCATCTGTTCACAAAGTCTGTGTAAGCAGGAATCTGTTAATATCTTCATGCAAATGAGGTCTCAAATAGACCAAGACACATGTTCGCTGATACGTTTGAGATAAAAATCTGTCACAGTTCTGCTATAATCCGCTTTTCTTCTAATACAACACCTGTACCACAACCCCTTCACGCTGAATGTATGAATAATAATGTGATCTGTATCTCAGCGTTAGAGATGGCTTACAAAGCTTACAGTGGATGTGCATATGGACGCCAGCAGATTGCTCATATTTTCAAGGTAGATTGACATATTTTGATTGGCATGAAGCATCAATGACACATCTTCAAATAACACAGAGCCCGGGTTTTAGTCCAACCTGTGGCTCCTTGTCTGTCACTCTGTCCAGTGTCCCCTCAGATCGAGGCGAAAAGCTCAAAAATAAACTTTTTAAATATGGCCCAAAGTTCAACCAGATTCTCATTTTCACTTTGTTTCCTGTTTTGAGCAATCAGATCGTTTTGAAATGAGATATTTGTTGGAGTCTCTCTACAATTGGAAACCTGGAACACGGAGAAAGACAATATGAAAGCATTCTGGTTGTTATGTTAGAGTGATGTAAGAGAGAGGAATGGTCGCCATTGAATATGGTGAATCCATGGACAAGCAGAAGATAGACACCAGCTTAGAGTTCTGATAAAATTCAATGAAGAATGTTTGTGACTGTTGATGAAGTTAATTACTTTCCTTTCCTTAATTACTGCAATAAGAAATTAGACACATTTTGAAAAGAGCATGTCTTAGGGTGGTTTCACATCAGGGACCTGGGCCAAAATCCGAGTATGCTTGACCCCCAAAGTCCGGGTCAGTTTGAACACAATCTCGTATTGTACCATGCCGAAGACCGTTTGAAGAGGTGGTCTCGGGCACGATTCATGTGTACTCGAGTACGTGCTGCGGGAGATGTGAACGCAACCGTGCTTAAACAAGGAAGTGCACTACAAAATAACACAAACATCCACAGTTAGCAGGACTCAAACTGCAAGTGGTCGCCATGGTTGCTACCTCTTGTATCTGTTTCTTGGCAGATTGGCAAACCAACTATGTGCATACTGCCACCTGCTGTATCGGACTGTGTACTTTCACAAGTTTACTCGGGGAACAGAACGATGTAACTAATGTGAACGCAGACCAGGGTCGGGGGAGGAGGGAAGTAGGACACAAACAATTGTGCCTTTAATGTGAAAACGCTCTAAATAAAGACAAATCCATTCAGAAGGAGTTTAGAGCTTGGATTTTGTAGAAGTCTTTAACCAATAGAGAAAATAAATCACTCAAGGTTTTCATATTCAGGGTACAGCTGATTATTTGATGTAAAAGTAGCCAGGGCCGACTTCCTCCTCCTTCTCCGTCCTTGCCTCTCCTCAAGTGTTGGCCTGTGTCTCGACAGACAAGCTGCCAGGCAGAATAAACTGTGACCACGTCCTCCCTCTCAGACAGATGGAGAGGCAGATCTTGTGTGGAGGTTTTGATCCGCTCCTTGGATGTCCTCCTCTGCTCCACAGAATTACACCGGCCTGTGTGGTGGAGAGGCAGTTGGTGCTTTTGAAAAAAAATTGGAGTCTTAAAAAAAACTCTATTTCCTGCTCAGAAAGAAAACGTCACAAACGTGGCCAAACGAAATGATGGAGGCTTTTAGTGTGAGCGGCCAGAGCTGGCACTAAGAGATCAAACACATGAACTGTCTAAGTTTGGAAGTCTTTGTGTACTTTTCTGAAACTTCACTGTGCACCTAAATAGTCAGTGCATCTGTGAAACTAAACCAATAGTACAGTGTAAACAACGTCTTCTGAGTTGCAGCTGAAAGTTAAGAAAGAAGATTGTAAGTTCATTTTCTTGAAGATGAAGCACTTTTACATACAAAAAATAAGTCTCATATCTGAAGATAACATTATTGGCTCGTATTATTTGCCCTTTCTGAACGCTTGCTTTGTAATATTTACCAAATTAATACAGGCAATACAATAGCAGTAAACAGGGACCTCCAGCCAATTGAAGCAATGATGCTCCTGGATCAACACTTGTACTGATGTATTGACATAAAGTGCTCACATCTGGCTGTACAAACAGAAACTACAATATCTGTTCATTTAACGGTGACTTACTGTAAATGGAACAGGGTTTTCAATTCAGCATGAGTCACATTAAGCTAGCCTATTGGTTGATGTTTCCTGTTAGCATAGCCTTCCTAGTTTTTATGCTAGTATACTAATTCTGCAAGAGCTCATAGTCACAGATCAAGTTAAGTACTAATCCATAAAGATAACAATATATTGACTTAAAGCACCAACTGATTTCATTGGCTACACACTGGACGACTTTTAGGCCTGATCTGAACTGTATTGAACATTCGTTATTTGTTTTGATGCTACATTTCCGTCATTGATTTCTGACACTTGAATTAAGGTTTGAATGATAAGCAACCATAAAAGGGATTTTAAAATGAACAGCATTTTTATGGCGTCAACATGCTGTGATTGGTCGTTTTCCAGTGTTTGTCTGAGATTGCAAAAACAGGAATGACGATCCAGGAACATGTCTTTTATAATGTCGTGCTTTCAACTCACAAGACCGACTGAGGACATGTCTGGCTCTCGTTGTTACATATTATTTCCTGCTCTATAATTTGGAGCTGCACATAATCACATCCAGGATGCGGTTTAAACGACATTCTGGGACTCGACACCTCCTCTGACAACTGTTTTTATTTTTTTTTCCCTCCTCACAGAGAAGAGGCCTGAGGTCTTCTCCTGGCCTGTTTGGCAACCGTCTTCTGCTTTTAAAGGATACGAGCGGGGCTGATGTGATTAGCCAAATTGAAGCTCGCCCCAAGTCCACCTGCTGATAATGTATTCCTCCTCCTATGAGTGTATTCATCCAGCTGCATCCACTTCTCCCATATTAGGCTGCGTCAGGATTTACGCTTGTGGCATTAGTCACAAAACTTAATTGGCAATACCCACAAGGGCTTATGACATAAGTCTGTACTTTTGCACCCTGTTTGACAGAAAAAAAAGTGTCTTGTGTGGAGTATTCATTTGGTTTAGTGCAGTGCAAGACTCAGTGTTTCTGATGAGTGGATTGCAGCACTTACTAAAACTGTGTGACCCGTTATTTCACCAGTGTAACAGGATGATACATGCATTTTAACCGTAATCTCAGAGTGATTAACGTCTGCTGTGATGCACATGAGTCTCAGTCGACTGTGAGCAGAGGTGAGACAGATTTTCCTGCTAGTGCTGTGTATGAATTTGCAAAGCCACACACACACTTCCTTGTAAAAAGTGATCAGAGCAGCTTGAATTTGCATCCAGCTGAAGCGGCAGCGTGATGTCGACTGATCATGACGTACCTCGTGGAAATCATCTGTGAGACTGAAAAACCCGTAGCCTGATTACACACTTTTTTAAGATATATTCTTGCTCTGATTACATTTTTCAGAATTTTGATGTGATGTGATGTCGCAGCAGAACGCCGCCTTGCAAATGCTCACAGACACTCCAAACTTGAATTGACTTCTGTGCCTGTTTGATGCCCGCTTTCATAAATTATTGATGCGGCCTCGTCTTCCTCCAGCCCCTTTCCCTCCCAACTTCTCCATCCTGGGAGATTATCAATGAGAGCGGCTCTGTAATTCCAACAAACAGCCACCTCTTTTGTTCCCATCTGCTGTGTGTAGAGGCGGTGTAGAGGGCGCGCGCCGTCATGTCGACGTGAGGACAAACTGGAGCAGGCACCTCCAGCTGCACTGTCTGTACCTGGAGCACCATCAATACTGTTCCCTCACGGGTAGAGATTACCGATGGCTTTACAGCTGCCTTTCTCCAACTCGTCACAGCTGAAACTAGTTTCCTGCAATCCAACAATAGGATCAATATGGAGATAAAAGTTCTGAAAGATGGGGACAAATTAAGGCCGCTTTTGTCCTCCTGAGACAACGCAACAGCTGTTTAACTGTGAAAGGTGGATGACTGTAATTGTTGTGTCAATTGCAGTTTGCTTTCGAGACGGAGGCACATTTCTATGATTAAACAGAGGAGGGAAGGTGAGTGCCAGGAAAAATGCAATTAGTACGACAATGGATGAGACGTTAGAGACTTATATGCACTGCCACTTGAATTAATGGTAAAGGAGACTGGAGTTACTTTACTGATCACGTAGCACAGCTGCCATATATTGTTTTCCTTCTTTCATATGAATTTGATTGTTAATGACTCTCACTAGTGTCCTGATAATGATTAGGATTTTAAAGATAACCTGGTTTCTGCAAATTTAACCCATAGAATGTGTCGAATGTAGTCTCTGCAGAGTCACCCAAAGGTTTCTGAAGTGGACTTTTAAAGCCCAACCATGGTGGCCGCCATATTGGAAATGCTGCCTCAAACTAACCTTGGATCATCCTAGCAATCTTTTTTTTTACTTTTATGTTCCCAATAAATTAGTAGTGTCTGAAATTGCACACTGCTCACTATATTGTGCACTATAGGGCATTTTGAAGTATTGTTCATATTATAAAGGAGCTTTATAGGTCTACACCCTCCCCCCCCCCCCCCACTACGCTCTGCCAATGAAAGGCGTCTGATCCAACCTTCACAACAGGGTCCTAAGTCTCTGACTAGACTCTTCTCCTCTGTCGCCCCCCGGTGGTGGAATGAACTTCCAAACTCCATGTGATCTGCAGAGTCCCTCTGCACCTTTAAGAAAAAGCTAAAGACCCAGCTCTTTCATGAATACCTACTAACTTAATGATGATGGTCTCCATATTATTGATGATGATGATGGTAATGACGATGGTTTTTGTTTGATAACGACGACTTATAAGATGGTTTCTATACTGATTAGAGCTCTCAAGACATTGTTCCCTTTTTTCTAGATCCTTGCTTGTGTTGTTCTTACTCTCTGATGTACGTCGCTTTGGATAAAAGCGTCTGCTAAGTGAATTGTAGAATTATACCCTTTATTGTGGACTCATTATATCCCAACCAGTGTGAACATACGACACAGAAACACCAAAATATTAGTATTAGTAATATTATAAGTTTTTTTGGGCATTTTCACCAAAATCTGGAAGCTGTTTTAACAAACAGTTGATGATTTTCTACATGGCCGTAGTCTGTACGCACAAATGAACGAGTTGTGGCATGAAAAAGGTTAACATTTTTTAATTGAAAAGCAATCACAGAACTTCATCAGGATGAACGTTGTAGTTGTGCAAATGAGCAAAAAATGATGTCATTAAAGGCGGCGAGACAGGAAGCAAGTGTCTGAAATAGTTTTTTGTTTTTCTTAATAGTCCACTGCAGAGAACTCCATACTTTATGTACAGAGTAAGGAATGAGTGTGTGATTTCAGACACAACCCTAATGTGACCCCATAGAAGCTTTTCTACTTGTTGGTCTTTACAAAGCTAAAGCTGCACACATTGTGAAATTTACTTCCCGCTGAAAGCACAGGTAATCCCGGTTTGGTCATTTTGAAATGTTGGCATCAGCATCATGGTGTAATATCCAAAGTCACTTTGAGAAATCGGCATGAAGGTAAGATTGATAAGCTGATCCAGGGTAGGAAAAGGGGAGATTTATAAATCTGGATTATTCTGAAGAGGATAAAAAGTTTCCAAACATACAGACCCTTGTTCTCAGAAGTCAGTCTGTGCAGACATGCTGGATGTGTCGCCTTGCTTATGTTTCAATTCAGACATGAGAGAGAGAAACTGTTAGCATCATGCAAACAAATGTGAAGAATTATCAAGTTTGTTCCACATAAATTGACTATTGATAATATCAGGAGGGGGGACCTCCTGATATTATCTAGATTTTTTTAGGAGTGTAGATGTGAATACGGCTTAAGTGATACAGAATCTAGTAGAGTATCAGTATTAGCTGCTATGAGTTGTTTAACATCACCACTGCACTAGTTTTGTCTTTGAACAAAGAAAAATGACGGACTTAAGCAGAAGAGGTGACTCTTTAATGTGTCGAGCTGCAAGCTGAGAAATAGGCTTGATTCAACAGAGGACATCAGAGTAGACATGGATTTTATTTACTGGCCATAAGATTGGTTTGTAAGGGGACAAATTTGGGTCAGTTTGTCTAACAGCGCCTTCTCATCTTATATTCATTGCTGCTGGCTCGCCGGGTGTTACAGTTTTCATTATCACGAGCAGGGGGAAACAGCAGAGGCTAATCTTTCCATGACCAAGTAGATTAAGCTTGCAAAGCAGTTTTTTTGCATAACAGGAGCAGAATTATTGTTTGCAAAGTGCTAAGGCAACAGCACTCTGACCTTGTGCTGAGTATTACTCACTCACCCTCCAGCACAGTCTCAGACAAATGTTTGTGTGTGTGTGTGTGTGTGTGTGTGTGTGTGTGTGTGTGTATCTGCAGTCCGAGTGGGCTAATTGATCCGTGAGAGAAAATTACTTTGGGATGGAATCTATTAATTATTTCAATTCAGACAAAAGACTTTACCAAACAGGCCAATGATGTACATTATGACATCAGGAAGACAATAAATTTAATCCGTTTTTTTGGGTTTTTTTTTGACAAACGATGAATGATAATCGACCTTCTGGTGCTTCTAATTAGATCAGGGCCGTGTTATCTACAGTTGCAGTTGTTGTTGCTTCAGGCAACAGCAGACTGTGTATGATCTGAAATGTTCTGTTTATTTGGCCACCGATGAACGTTACTGAACATGTCCACCCTCTTTGCTGTGTGAATCCTTTGGGTTGGATGTCAGTCCTGCATGTTTGGTGGGAATGTCCGTTGTATCAAAACACCCGTTTCCAAGCCAACAGCCCTGTTTCAACATCTATAAAACTCTGCTACTAAAAATTAGGGAGAAGTGAAAATGTGAAGACATGTGCATCATGCAGTCGGTGATATGAGGGGGGATGTCGTCGGCCCCTCTTGTTAGGAAAATGACATTAATGAGACCCCCTTGTTAACCTGCCAAAGGGGCCAAATTCCAAACAAACAATCGACCTCTCAGATAAATTTAAAAAAAAAAAAAATTTCTGAGGTTTTGACATTTCCCACTTTTGACTGTGGGGGACGAGACCAGAGGGACCCTAATGTTTCTTGACAATAGCTCACATCATGTTTACAACTTATCACGCTAAGTCACAAATATTTAAAGTCAATCTACATGATATAACAGCCGCATTAAAATGTTGCCAGAGGCCGCCAAATATGGGCTTCCACTAACAAATGTTGTCCCAGGTAGGGAAGCCCTGACTGTTTACCCTGTTTGCTACTTCATATCTTATGGGAAAACCATTCCCCTTTGTCATTCCCCTTTGGTTGCAATAATTGGTGCCGTGGGAACTGTGGAGCATGCTCAGAACGCCCAGACCATTTTGGGTCTGACTGAGGTGTATACATGCAAGACTAAATCGACCCCCTCATGCGTTATCTACTGTAGGTGTGTGATGTCAGTCGGACTAACACGTTAACATGAATTCAAATTCAAATAACTTTATTTATCCGTTAGGAACTTCATTTGTGTAAAAGAGCATCAGTGTGCATACAGCTAGACACAAAAACAACAGCAGAAACACACACATACAAGTGGCTCTATTAAAAGCATGATAAATAGGTCATAACTCCGGTATCAGTCAGACGAACACAATAAATTGATCCCTTCTCTATATTTTCTGTTCTTTTTAAACCTCTATCAGTCTTTTAGGGAAGACATGGCTACAGAAATTTGATGTGGGTGTTTGGGCTAGTGTTTTAGTCAAGACCACAATAATCGAGACCAAGACATACCCGAGACCAGAGTGCTCTGAGACCGAGACTAGACCAAGACATTTAGGGGTTGAGACTGAGACAAGACCAAGGCAGGGTGAGACCGAGACAAGACCAAGACCATAAACATCACTGAAAAATCATCATCTTGTGTGCAGGGAAGGTTGCAGATGCAACCGGGGGATAAAAATCAAACTGAATCAGAGTTATGTGACCTTTTAGAAAGATGCGTTTTCATTCTAATCTCAGTAATGAGGTGGAAAAATAGCCCCTCAGTGGTGGTCTGGACCGGTCTTGATTTAAAATCCAGAGTCTGCCCAGTCTGAGACCGAGACAAGAACGAATAAAAAGGCTTTCTATTCAGAGACCTTCTACTACAACACTAGTTTGGCTAAGTGATAAAGTGGTCCAACTGGGCCGTCCTGCCTGTAAAAAAAGATCTAGCAATCATCTACTGACAACATTTAATATGTGCATCAACAGTGATTGATGTTAGGAAGAGGGTTAGGATAAATTATAACTGACTAAAACAAAAGCTATAAACTATCAGTTAAATAACAAGGAGATAAAATAAGAAATAAATGGATTTAACCAATCAGAAGAGAGCAGGAAAAAAAATGTTCTTATAAATTGCTTTGCTGGCCCCAGATTGTTAGTTCTGATTTGCAATGGTTCTGCACTGTTACGTAATACCTCCAGGAAATAGCCATATCCCTGCACTCTAAAGGTTGTCGTGACAAAAACTCATTTCTGGCTTTTCCCAGCTACCTGGCTTTTATAAATTACCAAACTGTCAGCCACATAAATGGCAGCGCCTTAAATAGTGTTACAAAATTACTCAGTGCTGTGTGACAGCTTGCTTTAAGCAGTGTGGGTGGCGACTGCCTGAATAATGTTTCGCCTTCAGGGCCTAACGTAGTTGTAGCACTCGCTGCTGAAGAGCGTTTCAGAACTATAAACCCATAAATATGAGTCGATCCGACTCGACTCGGCTGCTACACTTGTTGCACTTAACACTTGAATCCAGAATGTGGTTGAATCCTGAAAAAAAAGATGGGAGCTTCGGGGTGAACAGAGTAAGATCTGACTGATCATGGAGCAGATCCAGAGCCGTTTTGGGTATATTCTCTAGAGACCATGAACATGTAAATCAACAAAAGTGCAGTCAGTCTAACACGTGTACTCTCTGGCTTGAAGTTGTTGACAGGCTCAGACTACAGGAGCTTAAAAAACCAAACTGAAGCTGTTTTTACACTACCAGTCAGAGAGAGGGGGAGGGGTGGGTTATCAGGAGGCAATCCAATATGACAGACGATGCGATGGTCTGACACCATAATTTACAGTTTCTTGACTTTATATGAATGCTTCGTCGAATTGGATGCATTCAGGTATCAACGACTGAGTGGAGGTGAACTAGCTGTCAAGCAGATGGGAGTATGGAGCTGAGTTATTACATGTATGACCATCACACCTGTCACTCATTGGTGATAGAAGTGATATAAACATCAATTGGTGAATTTTCCTGACTTTTAACCTGCTGCTTTGCCACCGCAGCTCACCCCGACTTTATGCAGAAATGTACAAGGAGGGTGGCAGGAAATATTCCAGGTAGAGTAGGGGTGGAGTAGGAGTTGGGTATACATGTGATTTGTATTTGTTTACTCTTAGCTGGACATCTGTACTGACCAAGCAAACCAAACCAGATTCCTCTTAACGTTTGTTGAGAGCGACAAATAAAATGTAAATCAGCCAGGAACCCAGTCATCCTTATATCTCTACGGCCCACATTTGCATGCTTCCATAAAAAAGTACAAACCTTAAAATAGGTTTAGGTGTTAGTCCGCTGTTAAATAAAGTCTGTGCGCCATGGTCTCGTGGTAATCTCTGACCTTCTCCGTTCTTTCTTTAACAATCCAAATACTCTTGGATGTGTTTACAGTGTCTGGCCGTTCTGTCGCTCTCCCATTTCTTCTGCCAGCTCTCGTCGATGACTGCAGACAAGCAACAGTGCCACCGCTAATCTCCCATTCACATGTTTTATCACCATGACGGGGAGGGAGTTGTGATAGAGCCCTCCGCAGCCAGAGTAATCCTTCTGACAAAAATTGCAGGCTCTGTTTATTCAACGCCTTTGACTGCAGCACAGAGGAGAGGCTTCATATCTGGAATAGGAAGCACACACACTTGCAACCTTGACACTTTTCTGTGAACAGCAGCAGCCTCGACATTTAAAAAAAAAAATACTTTATCCTTGGCTTGTATAGTGATGTATAGGTTTTTTTTGGCAGGGTGCTGTCAACTTGGGAGGAAACATCTTGATTCATTGTCCCATTGTGAGGTTCAGATACGGACTAAAATGTCATTCTTCCGGCTGTGATGAAAAGCGACTTGTGTTGTATTGGAATTGTTCAAATTTAAGACTTGCTAAGTAAAGAAATATGTTCGTATTTAGGGCTGAAACTCGCCTGACAAATCAGCTTTTCAACGCCCAGCGTCAAATCCTTATTTTCAATCAGTGCCAAATCAGACATCAGTCATATCAGCCTCCATGAGTCCCAGGTTTTCCCTGAAAAAAAAAACAAGTATATGAGAGGTTTTCATTGGTGTCGGATGTCGGCTGGATTAGTTATTGTCATCACTGGCACACTGTGTACAGGGGGCAAAACATTTTTACACTTTTATCCAAAGCGACGTACATCAGAGAGTAAGAACAACACAAGCAAGGATCTAGAAAAAAGGGAACAATGTCAGTAAGAGCAAACGATCAGCTTTGAGTCTGATTGGACACACAGGTGCTGACAGGAAGTGACCAGAGGCAAAGCACAACATTGAGGGCAGTTCTTGAGAGCTCTAATCAGTATAGAAACCATCTTATAAGTCGTCGTTATCAAACAAAAACCATCGTCATTAAGGTTGTAGGTGTTCATAAAGAGTTGGGTCTTCAGAGCCAGAAAGAGCCTGTCGTTAGGTTGACTGAAAGTTTGACTGAGACAGGATTTCCAAGATGGCGGCTGCTGCTGATGAGCCTCCAGCGCCCCCTGCAGGAACAGATGGCTGACGTCACTCAGGCTCCGTCCATTAATAATTACAGTCTATGTTTTGTGTTTAGTGAAGTGACTGCTAGCAATACACGATTAATGTCTGCGGATTCTCAATCGCGTCACGTTGCATGCCGTCGGTGAGGTCATGACGGGGCATGACTCAGCATTTTAAACTGGTATATTGGTTGCATTGGTAGAGGAAAAAGTCTTAAAGTGCATCTTTTACACTAACTGTTGAGGTAATTAAAACCAGTTAAGGGTAATTTAGAAGCTTGTTTACATCCAGCCATACTGTTGTCCGTGCGCTGTGTTACTAAGTGTGAAAGATGAAGAAATTAAGACAGCTTTAAAAAAAAGTGCAAAGCTTTGGCTGCCAAAATGTGAAAAGTCTTAAAATCTTCTCCGAGAACTTTAAGGAGTTCCTTAGTATTCAATGGCAGATTTGACACTTGGCTGTTTTAGATACTCAATGATAAAACTGTGTCATAACTCAAGAATGGATACCCGGTATTTAAGTTATAAGTAATCACAAACGAATGCTAATCATGTGTTTGTACATGGATTAGAGCTCAAGTCTTCCCACGCTGAAACCCAAAAGCTATACAAGCTAACAGTCGGAAATCCCCGTCCTGAGATTTCCCCTCATGGATTTATTCCCAAAGCAAAGTAACCATTAGTTTCTTTACAGTCTCCCATGGAGCCACTCAGGTACGCCTCTACCCCATTAAACGGTCTGAACACAAACCTGTAGACTCCTGCCCACGCAAAGGTCCATTAGAGAACAATGCCTAATCTAACATTCACGACCTCCACTTACCCGGCGTCCATGCGGGCAAAGCTCTTTGTCATCCACCCGTTCCCCTTGTCTCGGCTGTTTGATCCCTAAACAAACAAGTCTTCTAACCCCTCCTATTCATTTTTCAAACCCGAAGCCTTAATATCTCCCCAGATGCTGAGAGAGCGCTACCATCCATGCTTCTACGGTAAGTGGAAAGCTCCAATGCGTTCCATTAGCCTCGGGAGCAGAGAGTTAACCTTAGCCTCTGTAGCGTAGCAGGAAAATGGCTCTGGAGGGAGGACGCCGTCTCTTTCCTCTGTTGTTTTTCTCTGAGATTCTTTAGTGCGTAAAAGTCCCGTTCACTCTCTAAATGCTTTCAATGTTAAAAAAAACAAAACAAAAAAAAAAACGCTCTATTGTTCTTTGCTCTCAATCAATAAATCATATGCCTCCACATGTTCCTGAATATTTAATCCCACCGCTTGTCTCCTTTTTTTATCTGCAAAACCACTAAAGAAAGACCTGGAGATGTTTCATAGTCTGTGACTTTGAATTGTTTCCTTTCATACGCCCCATTAGAAGAAAGAAAACAATGAAGTGGGGATCACAGAGGAATTGGAGGAACCAGGATCTCTGTCTCTACATGCTCACATACCTCCCAATGCTTGATGTTTCCCATCACTATCCTGCTATGCTTTGATTCATATATCAGAGATTTCTGTTGATGAGATGTAAATACACGTGTGTGTATGCGCTCTCTGAATCATTTTCACAACCTTACAGAAGAAATTATCTCAATGAAATCAGTGTGAAATGAGTCATAACTTAATAGTCTCATCTCTTTCAGCCTAAATAAATAAAGAAAAGAGATGCTCCAATCAGAGTTCAGTGGCTAAAATATGAACGACTATCCCTCCCATACTGTTCATAGTCGATGCCTTCACGGTATGGTCAGCGTCCATTTTTACCCGGGACAGCAGGTCCCTCGTACCAACAAGTGTCTATACAGTCCTTCTTTTATGATTCAGAGAGCAGGGAGAGTGAGTTGTTGTAGGTTTTCAATCTCTCCTTTAAAGACGAAAACATCTATTTTCACACAGTATCATGTCTCTTTTTATCTAAGTCATGAAAACACAACATCCATATAACTAAGACCGATAATGAAAATGGCAAGAGCACTCAGAGCACGGTTGGGATTTATAATATAAACACCTTGTTACCAGTTTGGCCACAAGGTGTTTATTCTGATTTGCTGCAAAGACTTTATTTTTCAAGTTCAACCTGTTCCCAAGCTGGCTTTCCTTCTCGGCCACATTTTGTTGTCCGTTTTGTTTGCAGCAGAACTCACAACTCATTAAATTAGATTAGTAGGGTCAGCAGGGTTCACTGCATGGTTCTTTTAACATTTTCCAAAGTTTACCAAACCAACTTGCCTGCAGTTTATTTTCTGAACAGTGAAATGCAACAGCAGCTATGATTCATTTAAAAAGATTTCATATTAATTATCTACTTTAGAGCACTGCAAGGGAAGACATCCCCCGATTATCTCCAACCTTGGAGGCTGTAATGAGATCTTCTCTCCTAACTCAGGCTCTACTCCGTCAGTCTACCTTACTGACAAGAAGTTAATGATCTGCATTTAAACCGTGCACATTCCACCACATGCACGTCCTTATGACTCCCCTTTGTTTTCATACTAGAGAACAGAAAACAGTCAAAGAAAGTCAAAGAAAATGCAAGTCGCTGTTAATTAAGGCAACAGAGTCCATTTTGTCATCAGTCTTGGATGATGATTGTTGTCTCTATCTTTGGGCACATGGAGAATTCATCATTCAGTCTGCATAAATCAGCATCTGGCCTCTTTCTTCACTCATAGCTATGAATGAATTCTCTCATTATGATATCCAGTGACGATGCAGTTTTTGTTTTTTACTAATGTTGCTTCACCCACCAGCACGGGAGTGACAATGCTTTGTAACTTATTAATGGCAAAATATCAGATACAAATTATATTATCTTATTTGTGGAGCGGGTGGGTGGTTTCACATGAGGGACCCCGGGCCCGGATCCAAATACGCTTGACCCCCGAAGTCTTGCTCATTTGATCAGTGTGAACACAAACGCACCGTACTCGAGTCCTCTTGAAGAGGTGTTCTCAGGAACGTTACATGCATACTCGAGTACAGTCCACTGGAGATGTGAACACGACCATGCTCAAACGAGGAAGTGGACTGCTATATGACGTAATTCTGAACAGCTCCTGGCGCTTCAAAAAACGTTTTTTCCCCGCAGCATGGGCCCATCTCATCCTCTGAGCTGAACGGTACATGTGAGAGTAGGAAGAGGGTCGATGGTGGCGTCTCAGAAATGACAAAAACATCCACAGTTAGCAGGATGGAACCAGCCTGCGAGTGGTTGCCATGGTTACTTCTTATTTCTGTTTTTTGGCAGATTTGCAAACCAACTATGTGCATTCCGCCACCTGCTGTATTGGAGTGTCAACATACACACACGTGTAATGTGAACGCAGACCAGCAGGGGAGAAGGGAGCTCGGGCACGGTATGAAACAATCGTGCATAATGTGAAAACGCCCTTCATCATTATGCTGAAAAGTAACCCAGAATACAAATTCCAAAACACACATTTCCATTTAGTTTCCTTTCTTTGGCACTTCAGGCTATGCTAATATTGTTTTGACCATTTTCCCCGAGGTATATTTAACACTACACGGAGAATATGGGCGTCCAGATTACATCTTTGTTGGGCTCATTCAGAGTGTCACAACAAATGACTTCCAAACTGTTCACAGATTGGGAGAGTGTGTGTGATATTATGCACATAATAAATCAGCCTTCTCTTCAGTGAATGCCCCTTTAAGCTTCTTAAAATAAGAAATGAGCAGGAGCAGTATCCAGCTCCGTTTTTTGATGAAGTCAAACAGTGGCTAAATACGAACAAAAAAAAACCCTCACGCTCCGATGTGTCTCATTTAAATCACATCATTAGAAGAACTGCAGCGTGTCTTTGTCTCTCACGCTGCGTCTCAGAGCCCTGACATGGACTTTGTTTTATGGTTAAAGGAAATGAGAAACTGAAATAAGAAAAACACACACGTCCAAACCTGGCTGAAGTTTTAACTCGTCCAGTTTTTTACAATAAATATTTGATATTTCCACTTTCTTCTACATATTTGTGCTATTAAACTTGCTTGTAAAGCGCTTTTTCACCACATTTCACACCAACGCATTCACACCCTGATGGTAGAGGCTTCTATGTAAAGAGTCCATCAGTATTAACTCATCCAATTCATACGCCACTGAAAAAGCAGTGGGAGCAACTTGGGGTTAAGTGTCTTGCCCAAGGACACATCGGACATGTAGCTGCAGGAGCTGGGGATTGAACCCCTGACCTTCCGGTTCAGAGACGACCAACTCTACCAACTGAGCCACAGCCGCGCCATGTTGAAGCTCGCTGCAGCAACTGATGAGCATGCGTAGAAAAGCTCGGGCCACTTTGGGGCAAGAGGTTAAAACATGCAAGAGTGGGACTGGGCGTGTTAGGCCGAGAAAACTCAGATTTTACCCTGTTTTAGTTTGACTGACATCATGTGAACACACTGCTGTGTCTGAAGTCGATTCGGGTCATTCATGTGATTTGGAAGCAGCGTTGTCACGTAAGACTTGAAGCATCGTATTCTCCTGAGGTCCTCAAATGCATCCTAAAAAGGTTGTTTTGAACTCCATTCATGGAAACATATGGACATATTCTGTGGATCCAACATGAGGTGTTGTATCACTATCTCACTACCTTTTGCCGGGTGACCTATTACGTCACATTCCTTTTTTTCCTTCCGTCCATGATCCATGTCTTTTAACTCTTTGAGCTAACACAACAAGCTGTCTTCTCACTTTAGAACTCACCATATTGATACCTCCGTCTCGTCTTCTTCCCGGCTTTCTTTTAATTATCAAATTCATCATTTATGCTGTTGGACTTCAGGGTCAAAGCCAATAGTGCTGGAACTGTAGATCGACCCCCAACTGCATGATGGAGGTGCGTAAACCCCACTTTGATAAATTTGATGATTTCAGTCACACTGACATGTCTACATGTATTTTATTTAACAGCGTATAAACGCACCGATTGTGAAGAACTCTTCAGTCTCTTTCCAGTATTTTGAAAACTTGAGTTCATCCGATGATTTTAAGCTTCTGGTCCATCCACCACTGACTCATTTTCTGAGTTTAGGAACTTTCCATCTCTTTAGTCCACCATTGAAAGACAGTGTGCGACTATGCCGCCATGAAGATCTCGAGCATTAAGCCCCTACTTTTACACAAACAAGTGCTTTTTTTTTAGCTGGTTGTTATGGTGATTTGGCAGCAAGTTGTGTAACCCGTCACCATGGGAACAAAAACAACTTAAAGCCGTGTGCTAGTGTGACAGTGATATGAAGGAAATGTGAAACAAAGATATCCTTTTCTCTCTTTTCCTGAGAGCTCTAAAGCATTCCACCCGGAGAGAGCTCCTCTCTGGATGTGTGGTGGCCTTGACAGTTTGAAGGACCGCCGCACAATAGACCTCCTCCACAAAAAGAGCGAAGGCTGCTGCTGCCGGTTTTTTTTCTTAATCTGAAAAGCATCACAAGAAGTGGGTAAGCTGTGAAACCGAAATGTCACATGGATCCCAAGAGGGGAAGATGGGAATGTTGTGTAAGCAAGAGCCTCTTCAACCCCAAATTCAAGGGTGTACCATGTCATGCGAAAATATTTCACCTGAGTGTTACAAGAGAGGCTGGAGAGAGGAGGCCGACCAACCTTTCGGTGTGCAAAAGAAATGGGCTCAGCACTCTCTGTGAATTTGTGTCACAGTTAAATAAAGGTGGTCTGCCAAGGCGTCGCTCCCCCTCCTCCAGGAAAGGAATGTAGTGTATGGGCTATTTATACATGCGGAGTTATATCACCCCTTGTGCCTTACAGCGCACTTCATAGTTAATTACATTGGCGCAGTGATATGTGTTGCCGGACTTCTTGTAACCTGCCGTTTTTATCAGTAAAGTGTCCTACTGAGTTGAAGCTCCGTCTCCGTCTTTCATTTAAAAGTTGTTACAGATACAACAAATTGGCGACGAGCACGAACCGAGATGCAAGTGAATGATCCCGGCTGCACTGACAGTTGAGGGAGGCGGCGGAGCTCGGCAGAGAGAGGAAAAAGAAAGAAAAAAAAAAAAACAGGACTCGTGAGTGACGAGCTAAACCAGGCTAACGGCTACGGTAACTTCAAAGCGCGGATAACGTGGACAAAACGTGAGCATGTCAATTGTTGGCAAAATAGAGGAGTTTGACAGTGCAAATGAAGACTGGGAATCATATATTGAAAGGGTCGAACTTTACTTCACTGCAAATGATGTGGAGGATGAAAAGAAAGTTCCAACACTCCTCAGCCTTATAGGTGTTAGAACATATAGCCTGCTCAGAAACCTGCTAGCCCCCCAAAAGCCTGCCACACAGACGTTTCAAAGCATTGTGGACATATTAAAAAATCACTTGAGCCCAAAGCCCCTTGTGATAGCAGAGAGATTCCGTTTTCACAATAGGAACCAGTCTAAAGATGAAAGCATCTCAGAATATGTTGCTGAACTACGCAAGCTGACTCAGTTCTGTGAATTTGGAGCAGGACTTTCTGATGCTCTGCGTGACAGACTGGTTTGTGGCATGCATTGTCAAAGCACACAGAAAAGGCTACTGTCAGAAAAAGATCTTGCACTGGAAAAAGCACTGGCTATTGCAGTATCAATGGAGACAGCAGCAAAGGATGCTTTGGAGCTACAGAAGAAAGCTGTAGACAGTGGCATACACAAAATGTCAATGAATGACGCTAGAAAACAAGAACACAAGTGTTACAGATGTGGCAAAACATCTCATGATGCAAACGACTGCTGGTTTAAGGACAAAAACTGCAGAAAGTGTAACAGAACCGGACACATAGAGAGAGTGTGCAGGCAGAAATCCAGCAACAAGCAAGCGCAAAGAGAAAAATCAAACAAAGATAAAAAGCCAAGATACAAAGGTAAACATGTGCATAATGTGACAACATGTGAAAGTGGATCAACATCAGAGTCTGACAGCATTGGACTGGCTTGTTTGAAGTTGCATGACATAACCGAGGAAGACGACAGGGAAATTATCTGGATCACTCCAGATGTGTCTGGCATAAGACTGAAAATGGAGCTAGACACAGGGTCAGCCTTATCTGTCATTTCAAAAGCCGACTACAAACGACTGTTCCCCAACTTACCGTTGCTGAGGACCTCTGTGCGGCTGAAGACCTACACAGGTGAAAGAGTGCGCCCTGCAGGTAAACTGAAAGTGAAAGTGACGTATGAGGGTAAAACACTGCAATTGTTGCTGTATGTGTTGAAAAAGGGAGGGCCGCCACTCTTCGGCCGGGAATGGTTGAGGAAGATCAGACTGGACTGGCACACCATTAAAGCTCTACATTTGGCTCGAACAGACAATGATAGTTCACACAGTGCCACAGAGGGACTGTCGCAGCTACTCAAAACCCACGAGAAGGTGTTTGCAGAAGGCATAGGCACCCTAAAAGGGATAAAGGCAAGAATTGAGTTGGATGAAAATGCAAGTCCAAAATTCCACAAAGCCCGTCCGGTGCCATATGCGCTGCGTCCAAAGGTGGAAGCTGAACTACAGAATCTAATGGCCTCTGACATCCTGTCAAAAGTTGAATGGAGTGATTGGGCGACGCCCATTGTCCCTGTGATGAAGAAAGGGAAGGCTGAAGCTGTTCGCCTATGTGGAGACTTCAAAGTGAGCATCAATCCTGTGCTGCGTCCTGTGCAGTACCCACTGCCACGTATTGACGACATCTTTGCATCGCTGGCAGGAGGGGAGAAGTTCTCAAAGATCGACCTAGCACAGGCCTATCTACAAATGGAGGTCGAGGAATCCAACAAGAAACTCCTCACAATCAACACTCATAAAGGACTGTTTCAATACAACAGGCTCGTCTTCGGTGTTGCTTCTGCTCCAGCAATCTGGCAAAGAGCTATGGATCAGGTGCTTCAAGGTATCCCAGGTACACAGTGTTATCTTGATGACATCATTGTAACAGGCAAGAATGATGACGACCACCTAGAAAATCTCAGCAAGGTGCTTGCCAGGCTAAGCGAGTATGGCCTGCGTGCGAAGAGAAATAAGTGTGAGTTTTTCAGGAGCAAAATCTCATACTGTGGACATGTCATTGACAAGCATGGCTTACACAAATCAAAAGAGAAAATTGAAGCTGTGCTTCAGGCACCAAAACCAGAAAATGTGTCGCAGCTGAGGTCATATTTAGGCCTTGTCAACTACTATCACAAGTTCCTCCCAAACTTAGCTACAACGCTCTACCCACTCAACGCGCTGCTGCAGACAGGAGCAAAATGGGAGTGGTCTGAGGAATGTGATAGAGCATTCAAAGAGACAAAAAGACTGATAACTTCAGATGAACTGCTAACCCATTACGACCCAGCACGACCCATCAGACTGGCCTGCGACGCTAGTCCTTATGGGATTGGTTGTGTTCTGTCACACCTCATGAAGGATGGATCTGAACGCCCTATTGCGTTCGCCTCTAGATCACTGTCAAGCGCAGAACGCAATTATGCGCAGATCGATCGTGAGGCCCTCAGTCTAGTGTGGGGTATTAAAAAGTTCCACCATTACCTTTATGGCCAAAGGTTCACTCTTGTGACAGACCACCAACCCCTGGTATCGATTTTTAATCCCAGAAAAGGGATCCCAGTAATGTCAGCCACCCGCTTACAACGTTGGGCACTTTTCCTTGGAGCTCACTCATATGACATTGAATTCAAAGGGACAAAACAACACTGCAACGCTGACGGCTTGTCACGCCTGCCCCTGTTAACAACAGAAGGAGAAAATGCTCCCTATCCAGACCCAGCAGATGTGTTCCACACAGCAGTGGTGGATCAGCTGCCAGTGACAAATTCTGACATACAGAAACACACCAGGAATGATCCCACATTGTCAAAAGTGTATGAAATAACAATGCGGGGATGGCCAGCTCATGGTGACCCTCTGTTCCCAGAGTTTTCAGCTAGACGAGATCAACTCTCCATCTGTCAGGGAACCTTAATGTGCGGCTCCCGTGTCGTAGTTCCCTCACGACTTCGAGCCAGGGTGTTAGAGACTCTCCATGAAGGACACCTTGGTACAGTCAAGATGAAGAGTCTAGCTCGAAGCTATGTTTGGTGGCCGGGTATAGACAAACAACTTGAGGACATCACTAAAGGCTGCTCAGGCTGCCACCGAGTCCAAAATGCACCACCACAGGCACCCCTTCACCCTTGGGAATGGCCGTCGGCGCCATGGCAACGAGTGCATATCGACTTTGCAGGACCATTTATGAACTCCATGTTCCTGGTTGCCGTTGACTCTCATTCCAAGTGGCCGGAGGTGATACAGATGAAGTCAACCACTTCAGAAAAGACTGTAAGTGTCCTCAGGTCAATTTTTGCTAAAAATGGTCTGCCTGAACAAATTGTGAGCGATAACGGGCCACAATTCACTTCAGAGGAGTTCACTCTTGTCATGAAGCAAAATGGGATCAAGCATTTTAAGTCAGCGCCTCACCATCCAGCTACGAATGGATTAGCCGAAAGGTTTGTCCAAACCTTCAAGAAGTCCATTAAAGCGATGGAAAGAGAAAACATTACTCTTCAACACAAGCTGGACAACTTCCTTTTTGTCTACAGAAACTCTGTACATTCAACGACAAATCAAGCGCCTGCAATGCTGTTCCTGGGCAGAACTCTCAGGTCCCGCATTGATCTCCTGAAACCAAATCTGCGGAGGGAAGTGCAGAACAAGCAGTTCAGCCATTTGTCGAGTAAGACTGCAAGAGACTTTGAGATTGGACAGGACATCCTTGCACGTGACTACAGAGGAGACAAGTGGACCCCGGGAAAAATAACAACAAGAACTGGACCACTGATGTACACAGTTGAGGTCGGCGAACAAACATGGAGACGTCACGTGGATCAGATTTTGGATGCACAGCCAAAGAGTAACAACTCATCATCTCCAGACACGCCCCTCAGTGACAGTAATGCCACCACCATCAACACGTCAGCTGTAACAGAGACTCTTAATCCAGACAAAACCTCTGCTACCCCTAAACCTACTCCACAAGTCCAGAGGCGTTATCCTGAAAGGCACAGGGCGCCCCCCAAGAGACTGGACTTATAGTGCCCATGTGTTCTCATATGTTGTTTTGAGTTGTTATGAAATGTTAGAATTCATACACACAAAGGTGTTGAGCTTATATATATATATAGGGTCTTGATATGATTTTCATATTTGAATGGATTGTTTTGTTATGCATTCAGTTGTATTATCCATTCAATTTAAAAGGGGAGGAAGTGTAGTGTATGGGCTATTTATACATGCGGAGTTATATCACCCCTTGTGCCTTACAGCGCACTTCATAGTTAATTACATTGGCGCAGTGATATGTGTTGCCGGACTTCTTGTAACCTGCCGTTTTTATCAGTAAAGTGTCCTACTGAGTTGAAGCTCCGTCTCCGTCTTTCATTTAAAAGTTGTTACAGATACAACAAGGAAGATTATCACAGCAGAGTTCAGCTCATGGGCTCTTTAATAATGATCTACTTCTTCCTGTTCTGACAAATGTCACAGGTCCTTTACAGCCTTAATGTTTGGCTCCTTCAGGTCTGTAAAGCTGCTTAACAAGAGCCAGGGCCGCTGATAAGAACATGGACCAATATCTCAGGGACATTACAATGTGGTCGTCACAAGTGGGGCCACGGCATTATTAAAAAATATAGTTAAAAAAAACATTTAGGGACTGTGTTTCCAGTTTTTTGGACTGAATGCAGCGCTCTGTCACAGATTTTGTTTGACAAAGTTTCATAGCACCAGACTACAAAAAGGCTGAAGCATTACCAACGTTAAGTTTCTGACTGTTGTCGACCACCGGCTAATTCCTGCATGTTGACATTTTCTATTACATTACAGCTGTATATGAATGAAATATCAAGGACATGGGGTTTCTTCAAATCAGAGCGTCCTTCCCTGATGTTCAGCGTTGCTAGGTCATGTAAAATTGTCTTGCACCACCTCTGCTTATCTTGGTAGTAACCGTTAAATCTCTTTAAAGTTGCTCTGCAAGCGTAATATTTCCTGTTATTCAAGGAAATCTTGACCAAACCCAAAGTTAAGGAACTTATTCCTGGCATTGTCAACTGGAAAATAAACCCTCGCAAAGACAAGACTTTTGTGCCATTGTTGTCGACAAAGTAGAGATCTGAAGTCCCGCCCCTTCTTGATTTTGATTGGTCAGTAAGGGAGAAGTGACATTGACAAGAATGTTAGTGCACAAGAGTTAAACACATTGAGTGCAGTGACAAATAAACAGCAGACACTGAGGACATTTTCACTCTCAGGGCGGGAGCGTGCCTATGTTCCCACATTTCTACGATTTTTTTCAAAATTAGGCCCTATGTTCCCTCATTTCCTTTTTCATAAATTTGTATCAGTTAGTGTTAGGGTAACTTACCCTAACCCTAACCCTACCCTGTGGGAACATAGGGCTCACTCCCTCAGGACTCCTCAGGACCGCATTGATTCTATTCAAAGAATACGTCGACGCCTTCAGCTTAAAAAAAGTGCAGTCAGTGTACACAGGCGCATAATCCCCAGGACTACTTCCCTTTAATTTGTTTTGCAAAATGCTAAAGTGTTCAATGTAACAGGAAACTAAATGCCTCTTCAGTCAGGTAACACCAAACCATAAGATCCAAGTCGGATCCCACGTGGGCGGACAGGGGAATACCTCTACCTCGGCCTATGAAAGTGAGCGCCGTCAAGGTGCCTGGAGCAAAGAAGCAGCTCCCTCGCTGCTCTGTGGTCAACAAGAAGAAGATGATTGTGTTCACACCGGGTGGCTCTCAGGTGTAAAACAGGATAAGAGCAGGCTGAAAGCATTCACTTCTTGCTAATAGCATTCTTCAACAAACAAAAGGTTACAAAAATGTTAATTCCGTGACTGAATTAAATGCATACCAGTGAGGGGGATCAAGAGTATCCCCGCCGGCGATGGAATTTCACGATCAGAGGCAAAAAAAAAATCAAAAGCAGAGAGGAAATATCCCACCGTTATGTCGCCTACGGGCCGCTGGCAAATAATACCTATGAACCAATCAGGTTTGTTCATCAGCTTTTCCCAGGGAGACACAACGAGGTCTCATTTTCATTTTGCCATTAGGGGGGGAAACATATTGGATAACACACAAAGATGAAGAGTAGGAATTTCTGGCACAAATGTTCCTCCCTAGTGCATGTAGAAGGCCTAAATGTAGTATGCAAGTATGCAAAAGTTGTAATTTAAAAATGTTTGCAGACAAACGCTTTGGAAGGCTGGATTTCTTTTAGTGTTTTTGCATTGAAAAGCTTCATAGAGGATGTACCTTTTTGGATCTGTATCCAATAATCAAACCAGTCAAGCACAAAAGGCCTTTAAATCATCATCATTTTAAATACACCAAACATTCATACCAATCGTTTTCTGGTTTTAAGTTTGCCTCCACCAGTGTCTTTGTTTAAACTTAATTATATGATCATACACACTTCATGATTATTATTATCCACTCATCTGAGTCGACTAGGATCAGCATCGTGTGAGGAACAAAGAGAAAAGACTCCAAACTTTTCCGATGAACACTTTGAAAAGTTGAAGCCAAACATTGACCCCAGGGACTTTGTCAGCACTTTTTTTTTTTTTAATATACCTGGTGATAAAATGTCTTTCAGAGAGTCTTTTGTGTTTGTACACAGCAAAGGACGAGCCATTGATTTGTCCTTCATTGCAAAAGAATTTAGTATCAACAGCAAAATAAAGGCAGCAGAGCTTTGATATCGTTACCGTGATGTGAGGACGAGTAATCACCACACGGAGGATGCCCTCTGCATTGTGAACAGTGCTGAACAAATTTAGACGTTCTTAGTGAATCTATAGAAACGGGATAAAAGACAAGCAGAAAAACGTTTTATTAACAAACCTATGAGTGTATATTAAGATGGACTAAGAAAAAGCCTCCTGGAAGTGAAGCCAGAATCAGTATAGGTCATAAGCCCCGCCTCCTCAATGATAACAGATGGGTCAAACTATAAGATTAAAAAAAAAATCATTAAATAAAATCTTTGCTAACGTGAAGTCTGTTCTGGTTGTTAGTTTTTATTAGGATTAATTATGTCATGGTGTTCATCTTTCCGAGTAGATTTGTTTTAGTTATTTGGTACAAAAATACCGCTTCGGATTCAATACAGTTTAAGGGAAGTTTTTTCTCTGTGTCTGTACCTTTAAATATGTAAATGAGCTGTGTCTGACCACGCTCTCTGGAAGGGCTTGGGTGTCTCGAGCTTTCTCGCTCCATGTCCTATTGTTTACGGTGAGAAGGCAGACTCAGAGGTTCAGAACAAACACCTAGCTGTGGGAGTGTCACCCACCTGGGGGAGGGGCTACTGCCCTTTGTGATGTCATGAAGGGAAAATCGACAAACGGCCTGTTTGAGCACACATTTTCTGAAAAGTGGAGCAGGCAAAAGACGGAGAGGATGGACTTTTCTCATCATTGGGGGGTTTGTAGACGGACTAGAGACACATATTAGTGTAAGAGGAACATGGAGAAGTGTATTTTACAGAATATGTGACCTTTAATGCATTTGGAATAACGCATTAACGCTGACAGCCCTAAAAAATAAGTTTGCAACACGTTTTTAAAGATTCATTCAGAGCCCATTAGAATATAGTCTACAGTAGAAGTATAAAATATCAGCGTCCTTCTCTTTCCCCAGTGAGCCTCGTTACTTCTCCTCTGCTTCAGTCGGCTCCTCCAGGGTGAAATATCTTTATCTGACGGTACTTCCCGCATTGTCTTCACTGCCCTTTCTAATAATGGAGCTCGTGTTTAATCTTGCAAAGGCTTATTAAAGACTAACACCAGAGGGCTGAAAAACATATATGGTAATAAAAAGTAGCTTTATCCACTGTTGTATCCTGTTACAATGTTCCGCAGAGCTTTATTATCCCCCGAGGGCCGCAATTAGAGGCGTACTGCTGAATCCAGTCAAATACAATGAAAGACTGCCAATGGAAAACCTACAAATCAGCATAATGTAGCATTAATTAGACTCACAGTGGTTACAATTAAAGTCAGGGGGAAAGCAAGCCTTTGCCAAGGAGTCACAAAGCTGAGACTTTTCTGAAAATGAGGAAACCTTCCACTTGTAGTTAGCTTCACTTTATGACTGATACGCCGAATAATGGGGAGAGCTGCCGTGTCTGTAGGGAAGTGCATGCATCAGCGTTGTCCTTGCACAGCTCGGGGGCAGAGCCATCGACAGATCGGTCAGAGTGATGGTGTAAAATGGGGCTAAATTGAGTGTAATGCAGGGAGCGCTCTCACTTTTTATGGATGCAACTTGATATATTTTCTTACTTTCAAATCATTTAAGGTCGTTTTTCCCCCTCCCATGGTCCGTCGGACGTGTATGGCTTCTTTTCAGTAGCCTGGCCTGTTCATTCAGATGGGGGAATCGTCGTCTGTCAACAGGAAGGTCGAGGGTTTGATCCCCAGCTCCTGCAGCCACATGTCCGATGTGTCCTTTTGCAAGACACTTAACCCTGACTTGCTCCCGCTGCTTCGGCTGTAGCGTATTAATAGGATTAGTTACTTCTGATGGATGGTGACTTTCCACAGCAGCTCCTACCATCAGTGTGTGAATGTGTAGGTGTGACCTGTCGTGTAAACGTGTGGAGGACTGGAAAATAACTATACAAGCTCGAGTCCATTTACTCTTACCATTCATTCACAGAGATGTCATCTGCATTGGATTAAAATGTCCATAATGCACAATTAGCGGTTAGCCTAGCGGTAATGTTTCGCCCCATGTACGGAGGCCATAGTCCTCATCGTAGCGGCCGTGGGTTCAAATCCAACCTCGGCCCTTTGCTGCATGTTGTCCCCCCCCCCCACTTTCTACTCCCAACATTTCCTGTCATATCCCATAAAGGCAAAAATGCTCCCAAAATATCTTAATAATATCATAATAGAATAATGAAAATGTGATGAAGCTTTAATGATCACTACGGGGACATTAAGTAAAAATAATGATACCTAGAAGGGAAGTGAATGTCATCCCAGAAAAACAGTGAAACTAATGAAAACAGGCGGTTAAAAATTAAAAAATGTTGGACTATTACTGTATAAATTACGCAAATCGTTCTCGGGTGAATTAATGACATGATGTAGTGAAAGTAACTCCAAACAATGCAGAACACCAAAAACCTCCAACAGATTAATTTACTCCCAAAAACAACTGGGTTGATTAAGCAAAGCCAAATGGAATAAATCAAAGTGTTAAAGCTGCGGAAGAATCTCGGGTTTATGCAACGGATAATTCCCTAACTCCTTTGGTACAGGTCTTTTCTATAGGAAATCCTTTTTTGTAACAGCTGCTGCATAATATACTGAGGCTCAGTTTACCTCACACAAAGTATCCCCTATAGGAACGAAGCCTGTTGTCTAGAGTCCTATAGATTGCGTCAACCTCAGATTGTATTGAGGCAGGGATCATGCCACCCCGAGGCATTTGCATCCTTTTTATCAATACGCCTCTAATGCATGCAGTGGCTGAGCCTATACCAGGCTCCATTTGGCAGCAGAGCAGCAGAAGGCAAAGAGGGTTGTGATGAAGCTGTAGAGCGAAGGCGCACACTAAACTACACACACTGAACATGTGCGGCTTCACAGGTCAGCTGCAGTGTGCGGGAACGCTCGCAGGGCTCCCCTTCTCCTCTAGCCTCCGCGTTTCCTTCTCGACTTCACACGCAGAAGGTCGAGCTTTGTTGCGACTCCTTGAGGTTTGTTTGCGAGTCCCATGCCGACGGAATTTGAATTTAAAAGCTTCTCTCTGTTGACCTCTTCAGCGCTGAGATATATTCAGAAGAAAAAAAAAGAGAGAAACAAAAAAGCCCAACATGAGAAGATGAAAAGGTGCAGCAGAAGGTTCAGCCCGGTGGTCCAACAACATGGAAAAAAAAGTTAACATTTGAATAGAAAATGTTTCAGAAATTTTCAAACAATTTGAAAATACAACCAGAAAAATAGTTTGAAGTTTGAAGTGAAATCAGTGCAGACTTTCAGGTCAGTCTTTACTATGTATTCACATCTTGTGACCATCATAACTGTGTTTACTGTCTCAGATAATTCATGTCCAACAGGTTTAAAGAATAACTAAACATATCGTCACAAAATGAAAATGTACCACTTGTCATCAATCCCATTTACCCCACAGCGTACAGATTTAGTCACTCAGTAATGGTACTTTAGTTCACAAGGCTACAGTCCTAAACAGTCTTAAAGAGGACATATCATCCCCCTCCTCCACCTTTTCAAACAGCCCCCCTGTGGTCTAAATGAAACATCTGTGCTGTGGTCAAAATATAACATGAATCAAGCACCAGAGGAGGTTTGTGACCCTGTATAAACCAGCTCTCTCAGAATGCTCCGTTTTGGTGTGTGTGTCTCTTTAAATGTAATGACCCCGCCCCCTGAGTTTTCCCCGTAGACATCACTCCACTGTAGAGAGAATAAAAATGACCGACCTGTGCAAAAGTTTTGTTCTAGGCTGGGGGTGGAGTCCATGGGTGGAGATACCAGGGGAGGGGAAGGTTTTTATTTTTTACCAGAATCCCACTGTGACATCACAAGGAGAGCACATTTGAAACGGAGCATTTTTCTCTGTTTTGTAGACCACAAACAAAGGACTGGATGGGTTTATTTCACATGTTGTGGGTCAGTAGACTCTCAGGTTACCCAGATATATGTTCACAAACACTGTACAAGTGGATTTTTCATAATATGTCTCCTTTAATGGTTTTTAGACACATAATTTCAATCTCAATTTTCTATTTGACATTCTTATTAATCAAAAGCACTGATATAAAGGCAAAAACTCTCATTATAGGGTCGTACTCTGTTGCTTTGTCCGCCTCTTTGCATCATATTTCTTCACGTCATGTCTTGCCGCACTCCTTCCTTCTGCAGACTCCTGCTGTGATGTTGTGTATGTGAACGAGTAAATCAAGAAGATTTCAGGGGGCAGCAGGCATGACATTTTTTCTCGAGCTGCTGTCTGCAGTAGTACTTTGACTTCAGCCCGGCACAATGCTCGCTCCTCTCATGATCAAAACAAGCAGGGAGTGAGAATGAAAGAAGAGGTGTGTGGGTGATGATGTTATGCTTCTCTTCAAAGACTTCTTGAAACACACTTTTCACCCTGCAAACGCTTCCCTCCTTTTCTAAGCTCAGCTTCTGACTGATTGATTGGTAAATACTGGAATAGTTGTGTTTGTTTATCATGAAGAATGACATCCCTTAAAGACAGAATCTGAGCGCATCGTCTTGAGGGAGAAGACCACCACATTATATCTTCCCTCTGTTTTTGCTTCTTCAAAAACAGCCTCGGCTGCGGCAGATGAGGGCGGCCGATAAAATAAATTATGGATGATTTTACGAGTGCATATAAAGGATCAATGATGAAATGTTCCATTTCCCACTGATGGTGTCACACTGGTTATATATCCTTCCTTTTTAATCTGCAAATTATGCCTCATTAAAGCGGCGCTGTGAATTTAATGTGGAAATACTCTGCTCTTATCAGCCTAATTTATAGAGGGTGACTTTAACAGAGAAAACATTCCTCTTGCACTAATTGAGATCCTGTAGATTCTCCAGATTACAAACCTTTTTTATTTTAAAGACACTTCTTACCCACGGGACGGAGTTGATTTAAAAATGAAGGTGAATTTCAAAGTGGAACCTGACGCCCACAGGGGGGATCGCTTCGTCCTGAGGAAGTTGGATTAATCGCTCTGTGATCGTTAACCCTTTACGTCCCTTTGTTATCCTTTTGGATCACAGACCAATCAGGACTTCAGAGCACTCAGAGAACTTTCAGTGTCTTTAGTGTTCCCAAAAAAACTTCCTCCCCAATGAGAGCCAGCACATTGCCACACATGCTCCTCGGTACATACTCACCTCTGCACGAGGAAGCAAGAGATTAAATGCCAGTTGTAAAGGTCGAGCTATGTTTCTGGATGGATATGGGAAAGAATTTTAATTAGTCCTTTCCATCAGGGATTTCTTTGTGAAATCAAGGTGACTAAGAGGATTGCAAGGTGAGTGGTAAAATGGCATTTATAAATTCTACACATTCAAATCTGCTCATCCTCCGAGGACAGACAATAAGGAACATCATTTTAAAACTCCTAAGGTTTGTTTGAATGCATTTAAAAATAAAAAACATTTCCAAAGAAGGAGTGTTGATGAATCTATTATTTGCTGTATTTTTTAGATCGATCAATTCTCTGCAAAAAAAATGTGAATATAAGCCACACCGGTATTTTAGACGCAGTCTGATTTGTGGGGGGTCTCCCAAAGGAAAAAAAAAAAGTTGAAACTGTCTTCCTGCATGATGCAACCGTTGCCTTCAGTAAGTTCTTAGTGTGCACTTTCTGTGCAGCTGAGTAGCTCTTTTAGAAGAATCTGTTTTCACCCCGAGGTGTTTGCATAGTCACACAGCCTGCGACACATTCTCCTCGAGTCGTGCTGCCCACCTCCTCCGGTCACTTGTTGACGTTTATTGAGAAGTCTTTCCAATCAAACCAGCACTCCACCAGGTTTATTTACTAAACTGTACACCACCTTTTTCTTAAAACTCACTCCCAGAATCGAAACTTAACGTCCGCCATATTGATTGGAAGCTATGCTAATAGGCTCTATGGAGAAAGCTGATAATGGCGAAAAAATATAAATATAGCGGTGAGATGGCTGCTGCCGACAGGCCGGTCTTGGCTGCTGCGGCCAGCGGCGGCAGCAGCCAAGACACAAAACCAGCCTGGACACAGACATAGAGTCTGTTTTCTGTTTTCTGTTTTCTGCCAGGAATTTCCAAAATACCAATTCAATTCTGGAAGAAACCTCAGAATCAGTCGAGGAAACGGCCGTATGTGTTGAAGTAAATATGTCTGTAAACCTGACCTTAGTGGGAGTGGCCTGCGGTGCTGTGCATTCTGGGATTTGGTGTCTTTCAACCACATGAGCCAAAAAGATACTTTCTGCCTTTTCTCGGACAAGAAGGCACCAACTTCAAAATGTATTTCACATTTCTACATATATGACCCAACGTCAACACAGACTCATGTTTCAACGGGTGAAGTATCCCTTTAAGTGTCTTGCCCAAGGACACATCTGACATCTTGCTGCAGGAGATGGGGATCGAACCCCCGACCTTCCGACTACCAATTGAAACACAGCCCCCCCCCCCCCCCGGACATGGTGAGAAGTGTGTCGTTTTGGACACAGTCGATGGCTTTACATTCTTGTTGACTCATTGCTCAACCAAAAATATCATAAATAAATCAAATAGAAATAAACCCCCCCCCCCCCCCCCCTCACAAACTGCAGCTGTGGACGTCGACCTTAACTGTCCTCTGCCTGTGCTTCTGCTTCACCGCATCGTCTGTTGTGCATGATGTGTTTGCTGACATGCTCATGCGCATCTCAGATCTGTTTAATCTGACGGAAACGTGTCTGACGAGTGTCCACTGCTTCAGGGGACGGATAATGTAACAAGATATATGACAAGTACAGCCGGCGGAATGACTGACGGACTCACTCTACTGCACTCTGAGTGATCTTATCTCCATGCAAACACATGAGGAGTGGACAAACCTTCCCCGCACTGTGAATGGGAATCTGGAATTTCCATATGCAACTGTTTGAACATGTTTTATAATCCAGCTACGGTCCGTTAGCAAAGGTAATCCATGTCTGAGTGAGATGGAAATAGACTTTCCTCCGAGAGGGGTAAAAAAATAGGACTCACTCCGCTAGTGTTTCAAGTGCTAATACGGCCTTCATCCCCGGGCTAAGTGTGTCTCTTCATCTGCACTTTGTGTTGCATTCATAGCTAATTGAATGATAATGTGAACCAATTTGGAAAAAATGTGGAGTCTTTATTTGTCTCAGCAAAAAGTCTAATGTGAGTAAAGAGTGCTGAACTTCAAAGTTGACAAAAAAAAAAGTGCAATAACTGTGTTTGCTCGGCGAAATCTCCGGCTGGTGATACAGAGCGATGGCTTAGTATTTTGTGGAGCGAAGAAGAAGAAGAAGAAGAAGTGAAGGGTATTATTTCACCATTCTGAATGTAATAGCGGTATAGTGACACCCCAGGCGTTTAAAAAAAAAAGAAGCAGGGAGAGGATGAAGATAAAGATCGATAGGGAAAACCCTCTGCGCTGGAACATTAGCGATGCTGTAAGGATGCTCCTTGTCTCTCGAAAGCCCTCTCAACATTTTCTTCTGACCTTTTAGTTGAAGAGACATTTATGCACTTTACATTCTCAAGATCAAATGTCTGCCCTCCTTATGACATCCTCTCTCTATATTTCCCCTTGACTTGGCAGCCGGCTTTTTGTCTTGTCTTGACAGCTCTTGTACGGAGAAGCAAAGACATGCAGTTAGGTGTTTTATTTAACTACGGGACGAGGCCTGCTCGATGCTTCTGGGGAGATTAAACAGACACAACATCCCTCTTCATGTCAGTGCGGAGAATAGGCCGCGTACCTGTTTGAATTGAAGATGAAGCTTGTGTTTAAGTCGATCAATTTGAATGGAAGTGTTTGTTTGGTTGCACGCCATAACCTTCGAGTGTGTCTCTTTGACACTCGTATCATCATGGGCTGCATGTAGAGACACATTTATTTGTCGACTACTTTTTTTTTTTCCGAAGTCTTAAGTCGAGAGTTTTGGTGGCCGCCATCTTGTACCTTTATTGAGCAAGATGTGACCATTATTTGGACGAGAGAATGAACGCACATCACTACGCCTGCATGCTTTCAACGTCAACAGGTCGCCATGGTAACAACTTGTCAATCACATGTAAAGCAAGGCATATGTGTCGCACATTTCAACAACAAGGCAATTCAAAGTGCTTCACACAAGACATCAAAAAGCATCATGACAGAGGAAAGAAAAGAAACATTAAGATAGAACATTTAAAAAATCACTGAAATTATTAAATCTGAAAATATGTTCAAATAAGAATAATTCAAATTAAATTAATTGAAGTAAAAATATAAAACGAGTTAAAAGTTAGAGTTTAAAATCGAAGGCAGCTGTAAACAGGTGTGTAGCCATCATCTAAAGTTGAACCTTGATTTGTTATCTATGTTTTACTTTAAAAATGAACATCATGCTGTTTGGAATACGACTTGAAACTAGGAAGAAAGACTACAAACCCCTCACCAAATATTTCCTCTTTGGCTTTCCTTTTCAAACCAGAAGCAAACGTCCCCTTTTTATAGGGACCCTATATTTATTTTCAGTCGCTGTTTCACGACACCCTGCCCCCTGAAATCTTCCCGTGTGGCTCATTAACAGACAGTTTGTCCCTCACAGTGTGAAGGTGTACAGGGGGAGGGCGATCTCAGGAGGCAAGACGTTGTGAAAAAGACGCAGTGGAAATCTAAGATAGTGGACAAAGCGTCACAGAGTCCAATAATATGATTTTAAGTTTTTGTCTATTTGTTAATTCTACTTGTTAATAGATGCATTCAAGGTTTCCACAAACGAGTAGAGCGATGGCGATGATGGTTTGGATTTGGATGATGAGGATATTTAGGATAGTTTTGATGCTGATCAGAACTCTGAAGAGCAGCTGTTCATGTAGTTGTTGGTGATGATATATTAACTTTATTATAATAAAAAAAGGTGCTTTGCCTCTGTTCACTTCCTGTCAGCACCTCTGCTCACTTCCTGTCAGCACCTGTGTGTCCGATCAGACATAAAGCTGTTTGTTTGCTCTTCCTGACGTTGTTTCCTCCTCTCTGGATCCTCGCTTGTCTTGTTCTTACCCTCTGATGTTCGTAGCCTTGGGATAAAAGCGTCTGCTAAATGAAGTGTAGGATTGTAGAGAAGATACTGGTGAGCAGAAAAGTAGTTTCAGTACGTTGCACAACGATCACACCAGCATCCATTTATTCTTTCTTCATCTCCGTCTGTCTCAGTGGTTCTCAACTGGTTTAGCCTCAGGACCCAAAACCAAATCCTTAAAGAGAAATTGTGACCCAAATTTTAAACTTTTTTTTTACCAATAAAATGTATTTATTGAAAATTGTGCAGTTCCGACCTCAGATGGTAGAAAACATGTGACAGAACAAACAGGTTTATGAAGCACTTTATAGATTTTTTGACACCATTTATTTTTCCCAGGCACACATTTGTGACCCGCTGAAAACGGCTTAGCGACCCACTTTCCAAACCCAACACAGACGCATCAGACGGCTGTTCAACATGAGTCCGATTCTGCTCGAGGTTGCCCATTGCTGTGCTCATGGTGGATTAATGTCGGGTCTTTGAGTCATTTCCTCACTTTTATGTACGCAGATACAAAAGGAACATGACATTCGGTACCTTGAATCTTGAACACCGAGTGAAAGTGAATTACAAGTTGACAAGTTTGGACCTCCCGCTGTGTGACTGAAAACTTTTTTGTCATCAGCTTCTGAAAAGCAAAGAAAAGCTTGTTAGGGATGTACTTCAAACTTAATTTAGTTCTGAAACTCCAACAAGTGGATTGATGATTAAATTGTCCTCTGGGTTAAATGAGCTGCATTGTTGTTTGAATCGTTTGCCTTTTTTTTCTTTCCAATTGAAAGTCTTTCTTTTTCAGACTGTAATTGGCATAACAGTAGAAGTCGAACGGGACAAGCTTAGCCTCAAAGTGGCCCCGATGCTTCATTAATTGACATCAAGGTAATCTGATGAATACAAAGCAGACACACACACTCACTCCCCTGCCACACACACACTCGGAGCAGATGTTTCACGTAATGGGAGCACAACAGGAAGAGAATTCAATTCAATTTAGCCCGAGGTCTAATAGGACATCAAGTGGAAGAGGAAGGCGATAGGGTTTCACAGTGGAAGCCCATCTGTGTCCGCGCTCCGCTTTCAAACCCAACCTACCGCTGATGTTGTTAAGACTGAGATGAGACAAGAGCACCCTGATGCATCGTAGGCAGTAATCACCTTCTCAGATGACACCGTGAGGCCTCGGGGTTGAGAGGAAAGGGGCTAGGGTTTTGTTTTGTCTGATGGCTTTCAATGCGTGTATTGTCATTGTACAGTTTCATTGCATTTCTAAGGGGATTAGGAGATTCCCCCGGGCAGCAGCCAGATGACCTTCAGGCAAAACATGAGAGTGCACTCTCAGATCGAGTGTCTCTGCTGGAATGCTCCGTGTTCATGCAAACGCTAAACCCCATGAAGAAGGACTTTTCACACATGCACAAAAACTCCTGAAATGTTCCTGAACGTTTGGGGGCTGAGCTGGAGAAGAAATGAATTGCGAGCGACTGGAGGGGGATGATGTAGGGCTTTCACACATGCAGAAAACTCCTGAAAAAACTCCTGATATTTCCAGGAGGAGCTGCATGTGTGAACGCAAACAGACACATTTGACTTGACCCGGAGTTTCTCCTGCCAGCCACTTGGTATTTTTTCCGCAGAAAGTCCGAGTGGGGCTGATGTGAGAACACAGCAGGATATTCTCCGGAGAATTCACCTCGAGCCAATGAGGGGTTGAGTGACTAATACTTTCATTATAGCATCGTATAGCGGACTTCTTTTTAATGTCATGTCTTACCTTGGTAGACCCCCCCCCCCACCTCCCATCTGACAGGGATAGTCAGATGGAGCATATATGAACAGCTAGCTAAAGGAGAATATCAGCAGTCCTTCAGGAGAGTTTATGAGAAAACGTTAATGGTGAAAAACCTTTTTAAAGATTTATTTTTGGGCGTTTTGTGCCTTTATTGTAGAGATAGGACAGTGGACAGAGTCAGAAATCAGAGAGAGAGAGCGTGGAATGACATGCAGGAAAGGAGCCACAGGTCGGATTCAAACCTGGGCCGCCCTCTTGGAGGACCGAAGCCTCCATATACGGGGCGCGCACACTTAACCAATGCGCCACCAGCGTCCCGGGTGTCCACTGTTTTTTGCACCAAAAATTGGCTAAACTAAATTTAATTAGATATCATGCAACTCTTCAAATGAGGATATTGGTGCGTTCCAGTTCCACTCGTAAGTGGGAAATTCCCAGTTTCCTGAAGTCGTAATTACGACTCGGAAACTCGGAGTAAAAAAATAAGCCCGAATTCAGATCCAACATGGCTGCTACGTGCATCGATGGCAGCTTACTCGTCTTTTTGTGTAATTAAATCGATCAGACCGATGGTATTGTGCAAGTTCTCTCTGTGGAGGTGTTTTCATCTTACTTTCGGTCAGAAACTCGAATCACGTAGTGTGTTGTTATTGTCTGGTATTAGCTAACAAAACGAAGGTACTCCTGGAGGCGTCCATGTTGCTTTTACGACTTGCAACTGGAACGCAGTTTACTCGGGTGTGACGTCATTCCCAGTTCCGACTTTTGACTTCCGAGGTAAATGGAACGCAGCATTAGTACAAATGTCATTTAAATCATGTTGATAATGATGACCACGGTTTGTAATGTCACATTATATTCATCTCATAACAAATGTATCGATGCAACAAGTCAGCACCAACACTTTATGGACATCTATGACAAACGTTTCATTTCATTTGTATCCTTTCAGTCAGTGACGTAAGCCCCCTGTTCACCTACTCTCTTCTTCTGTTGCATCCTGTTTGAGTCGGTCCAGCAGGTAGCTTCTATTGCACATCACTAATGACACAGTCACAGTCACATCATTGTGTTGTTATCGGCTTGCACACGTTCAAATAATGTCAGCAAGCTGTTTGGAGTCACAGTTATATTGGAAGTTCCCTGAAGTGGACCCGCAGCCTCGCCGTGTTTTTAAAACGAACAGATGCAGGAGAGAGAATCAGTCGACTGTACCGAGTGTTAGAAAAAACAAAAACAAATTACCGTTTTAAAAAACAGCCGCAGCAAGCTGGAAAACCATTTTGTTGTTGGGGCTGTTTGTTTGGCCAGCAGCAGGTGCTTCTGAAGCACACACAGAGACACATTAACTTTAAGAGGTCTTGCTCAAGGATACCTCGACAGTATTGTTTTTGGAGGCAGGGGAGAACATTTTCGTTTTGAAAGTCCCAGCAGGGGGTTTCTCGGGGGGAATCAAGGTTTCATTTGAGCTCTGGGCGACTGCTGCCTCAAGACTGGAGCGCGTCTGTAAAGCAGCTACCTACTTCTTAAAAAAAAAACAGCAATAAAATCAAACTCAGCTTTAAGCGGTCATGTGGAAAAAGTAAAGGACGCCTCTTCGATATTAGCATTGGCAAGCGTACAAGGTGTAAATGTATCCTCCTATGTGAGGCCAATATTCTATCCTTTTCCCGAGGCCCAGGATCGGTATTAGACGCTCTAAATTTGTAATGGCGGCTGCAAAAATACAGTCAAACGTGTGCGGGATGGTGGCTCTTACGTTTTGGGACCCGGGCGGATGAAGCAGATGGCGTCCTGGTGCAGGAGCCCTTAAGGGAACTTTGTGGATTTGTTGTTGTTGCATATTTGTTGCTTTTAAATGGTGATCGAGGCAACAGCACACACACACACACACACACACACACACACACACACATTCCTGTGAGGTGCAGAGAAGAAGCCTTTGGTCGATAAACACTAGACAGCCTCTTAAGTAGCTTCTCTCATCACTATAGTTCCTGCAGCCTTCTCTATGGCGACGACTGCTCATTTGTAAGTGCGGGATGTTTCCCCCCCGGCTGTGGCTTCATCTTTTGTTGTCCCCACTGTTTGCCATTCAGTTTACGGGGCCCACACACACACACACTCACAAGTGCACACACACACACTCACAAGTGCACACACACACACACACACACACACACTCACACATCCATGGATCCCTCTCTCTTTTATTATGGGAATTCCAAGCACATGTGAGTGCAGCCCAGATTCCCCTCCCCCCAACTATACCGGCCGGTATCCCCCCCCCCCCTTCATTCTCATGGTTTTCTCAGGGGGGGCTAAAAAGCAGACGAAATGGGGCGGGAGGAGGAGGAGGAGGGGGAGAAGGGGAAAAAGAGGAGGAGAAAGAAGGGAGAGCCAGGCTAATTCATCAATAATCTTTGCTTAATCCCTCCCTCTTCTCCTTCTTCTCACTCTCTCACACTCTCCCTCTCTCTCTCTCTCGATGCCTAGAGGCATTCAAGCAATACATCCATCCCCCCGCCCCACCTCACACACACACACACACACACACACACACACATCCAGCCCCCTATACACACACACACACACTTGCGAGTCTGCCTGAACACGTCCAGAGGGAGAGGATGAATCGAGCTGGAGAGTCCTTTTCGCCTCCATGTGCGCGTCGCTGTGTGTGTGTGTGTGTGTGTGTGTGTGTGTGTGTGTGAGTGGAGTCCTCTGAGGGTTTGTGTGTCTTCGGGAGCTGAAATGGTGATTATAGACTAGAGAGAGAGAGAGAGAGACTAAGGTGTGGCAAGACGGGGGCGGCGTCACAGGCTTTTTGTCTATAGTTCCCGTACAGCCCACCAGCCGGGGAGGAGGCTCAGCCAGTGTCTATCAGAGAGAGAGTGTGTATGTGTATGTGTGTGTGTGTGTGTGTCCCGGAGCCATGCATGCACACAGTCTGGGGGATTGAAAGAGCCGCTGCGTGGGGTTGAACTATACTATACTCTCGAAACCAGGACCTGAACTAAAGGGGGGGGGGAACGAAGACGAGCACAAGTTCAAGAAGCTCCGTGGATCCTTTTGTAGACAGGAACAAAAAACAAACAAACAGGAGGAACGACCAAGTGGAGCGCTGCTGGAGCACAGGCTCTTCCTCATTCATTCTGCTTTTTTACCAACTCATTACAGAGAGAGAAACCAGAAAACGGAGCACCAAAACGTGTGCGGAGTGCCCACTGAGGAACATAAAACCTTTTGAAGAGGATTTCCTTTTTTTTTTTTTTTTTCAGATTTTTAAAAGGATGCAATTTCAATGACAAAACCTTTTGGAATATGGGACTTTTAATCTATGATTTGGACCATGGGGACAGGCATCTCTGCTTTTGTGCTCAGCTCTGGGTAATTCTGATAAGTATGTCACATTTATTCTGTTTCTTCTATAGCTGTTAGTAACTTAGAGGTGTTGTTTTCTTCTCAACAAGTGCGCTGCAGAATCGTCAGATACAAAAAAACCCAACTCTTGTTGGTGGTCTTGTTTTGGAGTGTTGCCTTCATGTTCCTTCTCTTGTTGTTGTTTTTTTTTTTACTAAGATTGTTGAGTCTTGGGAGTTTAACTCTTCAAACTGTTGAATTGCCAAACACCTACTGGCTGATTGATTGAAGGTGTTGTTAATTCCCGGGATAAAGATCAACCGTCTGCCACCTACACGTTTCCTCTGCGCTCTGGATGCTCGACATGTATTGACCAGTTATCATGTAATTAGCCTGAGTTGACCTTCTCTTTCTTTTTGTCTCTGAGTAGAGAGCAGACCTCCCCTCCTCACTTCCTGCTTTTATCTCATTCATTCAAATCCCTGACATCACTTTTGTCCCTCTCTCTTCTACTGTTAAGTATTCAAAATGTGTAATTCCTTCTTCTTCTCTTCACAGCTCTTGCAGGTAAAGTCTCTCCAACCAGCTCCGATGCCCTCCTCAGCTCCTCGGCGATGACGGCCAGCCCGTCGCCACCCAACCTGTACCTCCCCGCCAACTTCAAAATGTCCAATGCACAACTGGCCTTCTTCTTGCGGGAGGCTCAGATCACAGGACAAACAGTTGGCGGTGGCAGGAGCGGCGGTGGTAGTGGCAGCAGCAGCAGCAGCCCCAGCACGGGACACCCGCTGCAGCGCTCGGAGAGTTTTGTGGTTTTCCAGACAAAAGACCTGCCCGCCATCAACATCAGCTTCGGGCCCTTCGCTCAGGACCAGGCCGTGTCTAAGGAGTTGCTGCAGCCAGCCAGTCCTCTGGATATCCCCGGGCAGCTGACGGTCAACTGGAAGGTGCGCGCCTTCATTGTCCAGGCCCGGGTCTTCTCCAACAACCCCGCCGTCCAGGTGTTCTTCTACATCGCCGGCCGGGACTGGGACGATTTCAAAGCGCAGGACAAGCTGCCCTGCGTCCGGCTGCACGCCTTCAGGGACGTCCGGGAGATCAAAACCTCCTGCCGCATGAAAGGCAACCTCGCTCAGTGCTTGGCCCAGCTGGATCTGCCTCCGTCCTGGTTTAACACCAACGTGGCCCCGCTGGGTCGGAGGAAAGGCTCCAGTGACGGGCTCCTGGACGGGCTGACCAGTGAGACCCTCCAAGCGGAGCTCTACTACACCCTGCACGGGCCTAATCCGGACGGGGAGTGCAGCGAGGGCTCTGGTCATCGGGGTGCTGGTGGTGGTGCTTCTTCTCGGGGAGAGCCTCTGTCACAGCACCCTCTGCTGCGCATCGGGAGCATCAGCCTCTACCAGGCCAGTCAGGAGCAGCTGCTGGTGGACAAGCAGCTGGACAAGAACATGTTCCTCCGGCTGCCCGAGAAACCCCTGAAGCCCGGGGAGACCCTCACAATCTTCCTCTACCTGATGCCCAACTCCACTGTGGAACAATTCAGCCTCAAGTAAGTCTGCCTTCAAATGTGATGACAAACCGGTGTTGTTCTGATTGCTTCCATATTCATGCAGTTTCCAGCCCGAATTGCCACATTTAATGTGTTTATATTCACACATTTACCCCTTGGAGAAAACCATGATCAAGTTGTTTACATGCACAGCAGAAGCTCATTCTGCGACTGTTTCTGTTTCCCTGCAATCATGTACACAAAAATTATCGATGAAGAGATTATTTCTCCTTCTTTCCCGGCAGATCTGCGCAAACATTTGTCATTTCCATGTTGTCACAAACTGCACTCTTATGTCTCTTCCTTATAATTACGCACACACATAATTGTCTTGTAATGTGTCCGGGGTTCAGTTCTTCAGGCTGTGAAGGCTTGGTGTGTACACAGTGTGAATGCTGCATCTTGGGAGGTCCCCAGTGGGCCGGGCTTATAAGAAAATATAGGATTTACATGTCCATACAGCCCCTCCATTAACAAAACAATTATCCCAGCTCTTCTGGATGTCTCCATTACAGAACCTGCTAATCATCCCCATTCTAAGCAGCGTAATTAGATAAAGGTTTTTACATAACCTCGGAAATTAATTGCAGCTTTTTTATGAAGGCTAAAGGATCACGGTGTGCATGTAAGTGTGGCCCAACGTTATGAAATTCTAAACCATGCAGTATTCTTCTTCTTCTCGGGCTGAACCGAGACGGCACAGCAAACGAGAGGCTACGCCGTTTATGTTCATTTTTTAGGACTTTTAAGAGCCAAACGAGCATGTAATCACATATTTCATACTTCCCATTAATTTCTCCCTCCCTGAGCCCGAGTGATGTGCCAGGAGTAATTAAATTGGTGGTGAGATAAAAGGGAGAAGACAGGGTTAAACTGTTAGCAGACTGCCAGGTTCACCTTTTTTGAAGTGGTGGCTTAACATCCAGAGATGTCTTCTTCTTTTTTTTTTTTTTTTTTATTCTCACAGGAGCAGGATGGTATAAATAATGTGCAGTGAACTGCTGCTCAAAGCAGATTGTGTTTAAAAAGCACCAGGCTTGCTGTGTTTGAACAGGGACTTGGTGGTGGATCACTTTCTTTAAAAAGCCTCGATGCAGCCATGCTGAGGTATCTGAGGCCCGTGCAGTGTTACTGTGGGAGAGAATAGACGCTGAATGTACCACCGATCAAATAATCTGTTTGTTTTTTTAACCAAAGATATTTCTCTAAATGCCAGAAATGCTAGCTACGTTTAATTTTCAACAAAATATTTCATCTTTAGAGTAATAGTGCTCATTCCTAAAGCGGGGAGCAAAACATAGTTGGGCAGATTCACAGCTTTTTGTTGGATGGTTCTAAAGTTTAAAGAAGTTTAAAGAAGAACGTACTGATTTCATAGATAATAAACACGTTTGATGTTTTCAGTCAAACACCCTGTTGAGTGGAGGAAACTCTGAGGGCAGCAGCTGTGTGAGCACTCTGGATTGTCACATAAAAACAAAACATTTAGTGGACTGGGAAGCAAGCTGTAGAAGAAGGAACCACAACAACCACAGCACATTTGTTGATTTATTTAATTAAAGGTTAATCGTTTGGCTTGTTCTGCCTTTATTTAGAGACAGGACAGAGTCAGAAATAAGAGAGAGAGAGAGAGTGGGGTTTGTCATGCAGGAAAGTAGCCACAGGTCGGACCTGAACCCGGGTCGTCCGCCTAAAAGACCACATTGTTTGCACATGTGTCACACACGCCAACCACTAGGCCACAGTCGCCACCCAGCACATTTTATTTTCACTCACCTCGAGCTGAAAAATGTTTTAAATCATCTCTCCGACTTCATCCATAATTCCACTTTTCTCCTCTTGAATTATCAGTAAAAAGTAAAAAGGTCAAATGTTTGTTGACACTTCAGTCCCGTTTGACCGGGAGAGATTTCACAAGATATCCAATATTTGAGCTTTCTCACATCAGCTCACCCAGACTTCTCGTGGGGTAAACTTCCTTAAGTTGCTGGCAGGAAGAAATTCCCGGGAAAGTCAGAGTGACATATTCAGCAGTTTGTGTTCACACGTGCAGCTAATCCAGAAAACTCCAGAAAGGTTTTGTGCGAGTGTGAAAGGCTTCAGAAACACGACCTCCTTGTTTCTCACACTCTGAACGTGACAGGAAGTAGGTATGAGGTTTTGACACAGGGCCAGACATGACAGCATGTTTGAGTGAATAATTCAAGGGTCTTCCATTATACTCACACTCCCTCTCTCTCCAGCCTCGACTCAGCCATGTTTGGCATCCACGAGTTTAAGATCTACAACTCTTCTTCTGTTTTACTCACAGCATCAATATTCATTTTTTATATTCTCTGACATTAGAGCTCTCTCTGAAGGACCATTACGGCTGTTAAGAGTAAAAACTGTTTGCCAAATGTTAAGTTTTCTGCGTTTGACCCTCTGCTTATCGAGATGGAGCTGAGGGAGCGTGAGGCTCTCTGTTCTCTGCACTTTTCAACTCTCCTCAACTCAGAGTTGGAGGGGAAAAAAAAGAAGATTTTTCACACTCGACGAATTGAAACAGAAACACGAGGAAACCAAATACGGCCGACAAACGCAGGAACGATGATGACACACACTGTAAATATGACAGTCGTAATCATAACTGAATCTCTTTCGGTTCTAAATTTAGTGTTTTTTTTTTTTCAGACGGCTCATTAAGCCTGCAGAAAATCACTCATTTATTCTTTTTCCTTATCTTCCCAGCACGAGGGGCTTTAAAGGTTCTGACCCATAACAAACTGGTTTTTTGTTGTTGTTGTATTTTTATCATGATTAGGTAGAAAAATTACAGATTTTAGACTGAAAACTTCTCATCAAGGACACAGCTGAGAGACATTTTATTATTCATTACATGTTTGTAACGGGACAAGTTTGGAGCAAGTTAACCGTTACCACCAAACGCTACAGCAGTTAAAGACTTGAGCCCCGTTTCCACCAAGCGGTCCGGTTCAGTTCGGTCCGATATGGTACCCATTTATTGGCGTTTCGTGTTCGTGCGTTTTGTGCGGACCGGAGCGTAGTAAGGATGTTCAGCGGAGACACAAGCATTGACTAGAGAGGGCGTGATCAGGTCCGAAGGCCATGACGAGGACAGAAAGCAGCACATGCGTAGTCAAGGTTGTTCTCTGCAATTCATCAAATAATCAACACATACAAGCAGATTTGTTGACATTGCAGTGAAGTGATTAAATCTTTGACGTGCAAATTAAAGACGTCAACATGCAATAAATAAACCAAAGCAGGGCTCGTCTGATGGACCGGTCCAGGTATAATCAGAGATATACAGAGTTTGATTTTGAAGCATAAGGTCGAGCTGCAGCCTCAAATGAATGTAGGAACTAATACTCAGGATGTGTTTTGTTTGAATCCCAGAGTCAGGCAGTGCCAATCATTCATCATCCAACTCTCTACCTCCAGGAATCCCAAAACATTCATCTTAACACCTCCAGCGCAGCGTTGGTTCCTCCTCAACACTGAAATATATATCATCCAGTGTCAGTGCTAATACTCTTCTGTTCTTCCTCTGAAACACAGAGGAGCCTCACAGTGTTCTTTAACTTTCACTGATGTACGCCTCTCGTCTGAAATCTGGATTACAAAATAGTTTTTATTAAATCAGAGCAAACAGCCGCTTTGGGGATTCTGTCAAGTCAAGGCGTGGGGGGGCGACGGAGTTACAGCGGGGCTTTGTAGTACAAGGGGAACGCTTTTGTCATATCCCCCCTGCCTCTTAAAACATTTAGCTGACCATGTTAGCATCAATACACCCCGGCGGCGCTTTCGGCATGGCTGCCCCCTCGCTGGGATGGAGACGAGGAGAGATAAAACAGGAGGGTTAAAAAAAAAAAAGAAAGGCGAGACGCGCGGAGAAGAAAAGCCTCGTGAGTGACTCCACTCAATAGGTTGTGAATTCAATAGTTCTGGAAGCCGACTGTCGGGGCCGTCCCCGCGCATCGAGGAAGATGATTAAAGATGCAATAAGAGGAGCGCCTTTAAAGATGAATCAGAAGCCCTCCCCCCCCCCCACCTCCTCTAACTCTCCCATCGTTTCTTCCGATTCGCCTCCTTTCCAGTCGCCCCGGCTTTGAAGCTTTTCTGACTTGTTATTGCAGGAGATGGCATGGCAGGCGTGCAGAGGGCACAGCGGCGGCCACGGTGGCCACTTGTGGAATCTTGCCCTAGTTTTTTTTTTCTTCCCCCCCGGCCGGCGCTGTCAGAAATGCTCGCCCGCGTGTTGCCTCACATGGATTCATTTCATGCATCGGGGAAAAATAAGGGGAGTAGTGGTGTGTCAAATGCAGTTGCCATGGCGATACAATAATAAAACATTTTGCAGAATCATATTACTTTTATGGATGAGGTTGTTTTTTTTTTGCGCTGTAAATGTCTTTTTTTTTATATCACATCTTTTTTAATGATTTGTAATATTTTCTCCTCACAATCACAGCAGACTGATAAACCCCCAGAACATAAACCAATACCTCTGTGTCATCAATACCTCGTTCAGGAGAGGGACTCCGTTCATCATTATCACCTGTACTGACAGAGTGTATGCTAATGCTCTTTAATTATAAATGTCTAAAGTTTCAAATTGATTCAAGAATACTGACCTTAAAGTCTTTATATGTGATTTTTCACACTTAAATGTAGAAATCAAGTTTATCCTCTGAAAATAACTCTGTGAGTCATGACTGTCTACAATGGGTGTAACACCCGAGTCCCACTGTCTGTGATGTTTTCAGAGTTTTCAGAGTCCTATCTTCACTTTGTTTACATCGCCCGGACGGCCGGCTGACTCCTCCCCTCGTGTATAAAAGTTGTTTAATTGAGGGACTAGAGAAAAGAAGAATAACATACTGTACTCACTGCTTAACTGTGTTTCTAGATCACGCTCATTTCAGGTAAATTTACATGCAGTGTGAAGATACGAGCAGAATAAAGATCGCTAGCATTAGCATGCTAACACAACAATGCAGCGCCAGTTGTTTTGGTTTCATGCTGGTGCTCAAGGGCGACATCTGCTGGATCAAAAAAATCACATATGAATCCGATGAAATTTTACCTTCTGTTGATTCTCATCAAATTTCCATCAAATCGAAATCTTTTGAATGGTTAATCACTCAACCATGTAAACATGTAAACCATGAAGAGTAGGTTGCATCACAGCAAAGTGTCTTATAAGATTTTTAACAGCAGCTAGCTCACGACATGTGAAAGAAGAGAGGATGACATGTCAGTTTAGATTCTTGTGAGTCATTGACATTTTGCGCTGAAGTTAACTCAGGCTAGATGCAGCACACACACACACACACACACACACACACACACACACACACACACACACACACACACACACACACACACACACACACACACACGTGTAAGGTACGAGGCTCCTGGAAACATTGCAGTACTCCAGAGCCCTGGGTACAACATGCAGTATTCAAATGCCCTGGCTTCCAAATAAAGGCCGGAGGAGAGAGAGCGCGGTGGAAGCCAGGGAAGAGAGTGACCCACATTCAGCTGTAGTGGGCTTCATCCCCCCGGCAGCTAGATGGTCGCTCGCGCCCTCGTAGGAAACACGAGAAAAAAAAAACTTCCCTGACCTCAGCCTCTTCTGCTTCCTGCCAGCTCTGCGGTCTCGCTCGTCTCGTTGTCGTCGGCGCTGTCAAGTGTCGGCTCGTCTTTTCCTCCCCCCTGATGCTTTTGATGGGAAATGTCAGCACCTCTCGCAAGTGGAGCGTACGCAAGTTCAGATCGTATGACTCGGGAAGTGATGCCCCTCTGCCGTCGGGGCCGCCTTGTCACGACACATCGGTTGACGCGGAGGACGACTGTTTATCAGCGGCTCATGTCTGATATCAGAGAAGGAGGTCAGAGGGAGCGCCTTTCAAATCACAACGACGAGATAAAGCAGTGCCCTTTTTATGAGACCACATTGGACTACTGCTTCCTCTATTGCTTCCTTCCTTCCTTTCCTTCTCTGTCTGTTTTCCCGTTCCAAAACTGTGACCGAGCTTTTTGAGGTCAAGCTGCAGGGGGGGGGAAGTATTTACCATTGTGAACTTTAATCTGTGTGGATCTCCTCTTAAGGGCCGTTGGCACTAAGCACAAAAGGGGGGATATGCAGCATGTGCCAAGATTTTAATGAAATGGGCTGTTTTGTGCTCGAGTTAGTTTTTTTAATGCTTAAAGAAAGTTGCATGTGTCAGCTCTCTCTCTCTCCGCCTGGCGAAAAAGAAGATATTTATGCAGGTTTATTCCCGAGCTTGGCTTCTGCTAAAGTAATTCATCCTTTTTTTCTAACCTTGAATAGGTCGGCGGAGTTACTTTGTTCAGGTTATTGTAGCATATTGTCGCATGGAGGATCGTTCTTTAAAGGCTTAATATGTGATTTTTCACACTTAGATGTAGAAATCAAGTATATCCTCTGAAAATAACTCTGAGAGTCATGACTGTCTACAATGGGTGTAACACCCGAGTCCCACTGTCTGTGATGTTTTCAGAGTTTTCAGAGTCCTATCTTCACTTTGTTTACATCGCCCGGACGGCCGGCTGACTCCTCCCCTCGTGTATAAAAGTTGTTTAATTGAGGGACTAGAGATAAGAAGAATAACATACTGTACTCACTGCTTAACTGTGTTTCTAGATCACGCTCATTTCAGGTAAATTTACATGCAGTGTGAAGATACGAGCATAATAAAGATCGCTAGCATTAGCATGCTAACACAACAATGCAGCGTGAGTCGTTTTGGTTTCATGCTGGTGCTCAAGGGCGACATCTGCTGGATCAAAAAATCACATATAAAGCCTTTAAGAACCATGTGTAGTGAGGGATCCTTAGTTTGCTCAGCATGTATTTCAGTTTGGTTCAGAGCATTGGTTTGCAACGTGGGGTCCGGGATCCCCGAGGGGGTTGCCTGCCTGTCTGCTCTGAGGTTGGAAAATGTGGTAAGACCAGATGTGTAGTCCTGACAGGATTGTATCAGTGGAAACTATCCAAATGTCTGTTCATTTTTTTAAGCAATGCATCCCTTTTTTTCCATGTGGGTCCTAGGGGGGGGGGCTCAGCTTTTCTTAGGTACAAGTAAAGTTTGGTAAACCACTGGTTTATAGGCCAGCGGTGACCCAAGCACAACCAGTTAATTTAAGACGTTCTATCTGAACTCAAACCCACAAAGTTCAAGTACACAGCTGTAAACTCGTTAGGCAGCTCCTCATATTTAAAGTGAATATTCATTCTTTTCCCATCTTATCAGGAAGCCTGGTGTTGTCCTCTTGTCTAAACACTGTCAGCCAGAGAAGCTCTAATCAGAAGATGTATTCTCATTTGGACACTTACATTTTTTTGACTGCGACCAGCGTTCTCTACTGCAGCTCTTATTCATTAACCTCTGTAACCCGGAGCGACCCGCCGGCGAGCTCATTAAATGAAAATGTTGTGTAGACAAACATTGTTCAGAGCCAGCAAACTATTTAACATCAACATATTCTCACACTGTGGTTCATGAGATATCTTCGGAAGCTCTGCACAATTTTTCTGCTTAATCTAGAACTTTGCTGTGCATACTTATCCCCAGGTCTTAAAATCCCAAACTGTGTCGAGCCCGCCCTCAGCGTCTCATACAGGCGCTCTACTTAGCTTCTGTTTGGCGTCTGATTTAAGGTATACCCTCTGTTCAAACAGACATTTGCATATGTGTGCAGCTAATTCTCCAGTGTTGATGTCTCATCTCTCCACAGCTAAAGACACCCAGTTCTTTATATGGTGTTAAAAAAGGGTAATTGGGGCACATATGGCCTTGCATTTACACCATGTACAGAGTCTTTGGTCGTTCAAGGGTTCAAGTCCGACCTTTGGCTCCTACCCTGCATGTAATTCCCCACTCTCTCATCCTGATGTCCTCTCCAATAAAGGCAAAAATACAGATCTGTTGATTGTGTTTGTATGACTAAAACTGGACTTAGTCGGACTGAAATCCAAATTTCTTGATGTTGGACCAACACACCTAGATAGTGCTGTTGGGGGTCGATGTGCTCTTACATGTAAATCCCAACCCAATCTGGCCTAAAGGTGTTCTGTGCAGCCTCCACAGTTCCCACGCCGGACTTTGACCTGGAAGTTGAACAATGTTGTCATCGGCCTTCATGACGAGTAGCATTATTGACAGAGCTGGAAAGTTGTCCAAGTTTTCAGCGTTCAACATTCAAACCGTTTGACGTTGCTAGCTGGTTTGTCGATTGTTTGATATGTGAAAGGTCCACTGGGAGAAGGCCACATAGTTACTAGCTGAAAATGGGCGTATCACCACCTAACGTAGAGGAGTCGGACATACTGTCAATTTACTGATTCTCCCCCGGTGCTCGTATACTGGGACAAGGACAGCAGTCCAATTGAATGACCAATTAAATGACCTAAACGAGCTTTAACCATAGCTGCATGTATCTGTGCATGTAAGCGTAGTGTTTCTGTGCATATGGGTTATACACCAATTCTAGTGCGTTATTTAACCTATAAGTGCCACATGTAAACATGAACAGTGCGTTTGAACGCTGGTGAAGCTCACAGACTTCAGAAAGAAACTTAATATCAGGCTTCATGACAGTAAAATTTATAATAATAATGACATCTGAAATAATAAATGAAGAAAGAGCTGCATGTGAGGGTGTAATCAGCACCCAGTTTCACCCAATTTAACCATTAAATCAAACCTGAATGAATTCGTTCTGACAGCGTTAATCATGCCCGTTCCTCATTTTGTCATGTTTTTCGGGCTTTGAGGGAAAATCCTTTCACATCCTGTCTTTATTCTTATCACAGGTCATGCGATTTTAAAAACCCCCTGTTTGAAGAGAACGTCGCACAGTTTTCAGTTTCCTATCATCTATTCCCTCCGCTCAGGATCAAGGCCTTTTTGTAGTTTAAACAGCTTTCATGAATCTTTTTAAATGAACTAACTTACCGCTGCTCATTGAAGCGCTCCGCTTAGTTTTCCTGTCTGCATTATTTTACCATTGGATTGCATTGCTCTTATGGCTAAGGGATTTGTAGACGTCCATATCTTTGCCTTTAACACTGCGTACCCTGTTGTGTATATTGATGCACTATCTTTTGGAAATCCTTGTGTGGGTCTCATCCTGTAAGAGGTCAGTGGATCAGATGTCTGTTTGTCTGACAGAGGGATAAACACACGCACAGACTTTTCCACTTCTTCCAAAGCTTTTTGAAAATATTGCCAAATCCTCCCGCAGACTCGGTTTATAGAAGCAACCCAGAGAGACAAATTGACAAAAGCTCAAAACTCCTAATTTCCTCGCTCTGCAAGGCAATCAAACACACAAGCCTCAGGTAAAAATAAGAAAAAAAACAAGGTTTTTTTTATTTGACTGCACAAGCCTATGTTAACGGCTTTATCTTTGTAAATTCATCCCCCCCCCCCCCCCCCCCCCCCCGTGCCTCAAATGAAACTGCAAATCGTTCGTTCAACAAATGGGTTTGTTCACTTTCCAAAAACACATCTCGTTGTTTCCTTCTTTAGCCTCCCAGAAAATGGGTTTGCCTGTGCTGCCGCTCAAGATGTGAAATACTGTGCCGTCGCTCCAGGAGTGAAGGAAAGTTTTTTTATTTATGGGTTGTTTCTGAACATTACTTTAGTTGTGCTCATGACGATGATGATGACGGAGTTCAGAGGATTGTGACAATCTGTGATTTGAAGGTGCATCTTCAGTTTTGTACCATGAAAGCACAGAGAGTTGTGAGTGTTTTAATCGATTTCTCACTGCTCATGCCTCTTTGATTTACAACAGTTGTTTTGCTGCTTTAAGTGATTGACATGACGCCCAACCAGAAGGCGTCATTCACACATAGAGCTGCTCAAAGTGCTTTAAACATTTAGCATCATTAAACAAACATGAGACATGCATGCACAAAAACATGAACTATAAGCCCAACAACCCTTTCTGTAACAGTTTATCTGCTTTAAAGAGGACATATTACCCCCCTTTCCCTCCTTTTCAAACAGTCCCCCTGTGGTCTAAATGAAACATCTGTGCTGTGCTTTGGTCAAAATATAACATGAATCAAGCACCAGAGGAGGTTTGTGACCCTGTATAAACCAGCTCTCTCAGAACGCTCCGTTTTGGTGTGTGTGTCTCTTTAAATGTAATGAGCCCCCCTGAGTTTTCCCCGTAGACATCACTCCGACTCCGCTATATTCTCTGCCTGATTGTGTGCAGGAAACCACTTGGATTTCATGCAGAAAAAATGCCAGAGGGGCTGCAGGGGAAACTCTGGATCAAGTCAGAGTTAAAGATTCGTCTGTTCAGCTCACCCTGAAATCTTCAGGAGTTTTGTGCAAGTGTGAACATCAAGGCTTAATCGGGATCATGACTTAAAAGATGGTCATCGTACTTTGATGGAGATCTTAAATTATTAATTGAGTCCATAAAGTTGTTATGAACACATTTTATGAAGGCCATTAATCAAGTGAAAAGTAGGATCATGTTTTCATAGACTTGTATACAGTCAGGCTCCGTAGCAGGGTCCCTCGCCGACCATTTCAAAGAACACAAGTTTATGGCACGTCCACATTGGAAAACTAAGAGGCTCTGTCTATATGTTATATACAGTCTGCTGTGTTTGCACAGCAATATGAATGCTTGTTATTTTTTTATTTTTTTTAAAGTGCATCTTATGTAACTCTCCGTGGACAGATAAGTCGAAAGATTAACTTCAAAGAAAAACAAATAAGCTGTTAATTCTCAAAAAAAAAAAGCCTGATTAACAGCCGTCCTGCATTAACACAGGACCAAAGTACTCCACACGTCTGCTGCAGTCTGATTAATTCATCAAAAAGTGTTTGGCTGCAGAAGTCTCCTGCTGAATGTGCAGTAATCAGTTGTAGGGCTTTCACACCTCCAGAAATACTCCTGAAAAAGTCCTGTGAATGTTTCACTCTGACTTCACCCGGAGTTTCTCCTGCCAGACCCCTCGTGTTTTATCTGCAGAAAGTCCGAGTGAGCTGATGCGAGAACGCAGCAGGATATTCTCAGGAGAATTCAGCTCGAGCCAATAGGAGGGGGGGGGAGTGACGTTTGCCCATGACCGCTGCGATCTCTGTGCACACAGTTAAACAGCAGCATTAAGTTTTCTGTTCTCCAGTATGTTGTTCTCCGCTCTTTTGTTGACATTGTGATTCCTCCCAAACCACACAAAGCACTGATATAAAGGCAAATATTGTCATTATAGCATCGTTTAGCGCAGTGGTTCTCAACTGGTCTAGCCTCAGGACCCACCACAAACTCCTTAATCAGAATCAGAATCAGAATCGGGGTTTATTGCCAAGTACATTTACACATTTGACTTATTGAATAAGAAATCGTGACCCAAATTTTGATATTTTTCAACCAACAAGATTTGTTTTATGAATAATGGTGCGATTTGGACTTTAGACGGTACAAAACTTATGACAGAACAAAGATATGAAGCACAACAATCATGTTTTTAAAGTGTTTTTTTTAAGACTTTTTGACACTTTTTTGAAAATCCAGTCACACTTTCGCTTCCCACTGAAAACAACTTCAAGACCTACTTTTGGTTTAGCAGATAAGCGGACTCCGTGTGCTACTTTTTTTTACGTCATGTTTTACGCGTCTAACAGAGATAGTCTTCCATTGACCAGATCAGGAGAATCTCCGGAGCAGTCCTCCTGAAATGATCTAGATATTTTCAGGAGTGTTTAAGTGAAAACGTCTTGATTCAGCTCTATAATTTCTTTTAGTCTAGAAAAGGTTGTTGCATGACTTTTTATTCCAGAACTGATCGAGTGACCGAATGTGTTCAGTATCTGCTGCTTTTTATCTCGCAGCACATTTTCGCCTCATGATCGGATGACATTAAGTGAGAGGGAATGCAATATGGTGGAAAATCAGATGGGGGGGGGGGGGATGTGTGTAGGTTGATAGGCAGGTAGTGAGGCGTCTGCCCGGAGAGGTTATCACATTTCTCAGTTGGTATCAAATATCCATCCTCCCCCCAATCCTCCTCCATTAGTTCATTTTCTACCCCCACAAAGCCGCCCTCCTCCAACACACATCGCCTTATGTGGTTATCTTCAAACCTTTAGGGGGTTTAGGCGAAGACGAAGATAAGCTGCATTTTCCTCCGCAGGCAGCATCCATTTACCTGTCCCTCCCTCTTTCATGTTGTCACAGACAGAAATTGGTGAGGTTTTATTACTATCTCTCCCTCACCCCCCCTCCCTCTCGCTTTTTTATTTTTATTTTTATTTTTTTTATGATGCCTGCCAAGAGATTTGCTGAGCCAATCTGTAGTAATAGACACGGCTCTAGCCAGCGTGAAGGATTGAACTGCCCAGTAGGCCGCACTTTCAAAGGAGGCAGTGGTGTGAAGAAGTTGCACCTCGCCACCGCGACTTAACTTTCTGATTTTAATGATGTACTCTCTCCGCCACGAGTGAGTGTTCTTTGCAGCTGTTATCTGCAAAGCCGAACATCAAATCCTGTCCACAAAGATCAAAAGATGCACTATTTACTGTCCTGAGAGACGGAGTCTTCTTTGGTTACGCCTGGAAAATCTAATGCAAACTTTTTAAACAGTTAGGAGATTAAAATCAACCTTAACAACGAGAATAACTCCTGGATTATAATTGTCACAGAGTTGGTAATTAAAGTAACAGATGGCTAACAGCGTTCTACTGTACTACATCATGAACACCTATCAATTATTTCAGAAGTACAGAGTGCCGTGCATAACTGCCAATTTCCACATATCGCGCTCCATCATCACTGGAGAACTACAAGATCTCGCGGGAATGAAGAAAAAACATTGTTAGTACGTATTTTCATGAATTCATTCATCTTGATCATTTTTGTGGATATATCTTTGAATTGTGTCAACCGTCTAAGAGTAATTCTTCTTTTAGGATTATTCTTGAAAACACATTTTCAAGAATAATCCTAAAAGAAGAATTACCGTCTACCAATTAATGTGTGTAAAACATTCTATCTGTTGCTTTTGTTACTTCGTTATCTGTATTATTCGACTTTATTTTTGAAAGCTTAGTCTTGGATTAATTTATTGAGCTAAAAAGATAAAAGGGGTCGGACTGGATAAGTTATTTAACTTCATCCTACACCCTTTTCCAACATGGACTGGTTAAGGAAAAATAATCGAGCCACTACAGAAAGTATGCTTTGATTGCTGTTTGCTTTGTTTCTAATGTATATTTTATTTTATTTTAAAAACATGTTTGAAATAAAAACTAAATGAAACAAAAATGAAGCTGTAATACAGTATGTGTAAGAGACCTCATAGCAGCAGAGTTATATTTGGATTGGAGCCAAATGTCTGTTGTGACTCTGAGACTGAAGAAATGTACATGCCTGACATTTACGAGTCAAGCTGATGTCTTCTTTCTGGCCTTTTAGAGATGAACCGAAGCAGCCAGGAATTTGTGGGCTGTACCTTCTAGCAGAATATAAGCAACACTGTGAAGATGAAGACTTTGCCACTTTGCCAATGTTTGTCAATGATTGCCAGCGATTGTGAGATCTTGGTCAGCATGGGTCAGCGATGGTCCGCACTTTGCCATGTGTTGTGTTTCTATGTTGTCTGACCATGGCTGAATAAATCTAAACACAGTCTGTTTCACGATTTCATCATTGTTCATCTACTATAGAAACAACCCCCACCCAACAAACATGCTGCTGGCACACTGTGGAGAGATGGTGGATCTAACTGATGGGTGGGCACGTTGTAGCGGCTTAAGGCCCGCCTGAGCTCTACGTCTTTGCATGTTTCTAGGTTGACCTAACTTCAATTTGAGACAGCATTGGATGACATGACATTGTTGGGCTTCAAAAGTCGGCTTAAGAAACTTATTGGGTGATGTCACTGAGACTACATCCATCTTTATACAGTCTATGATCAGATTCTGTTGCTTTGTCCTCCATTTTGGCTCAGTCTCAAGAGACCTGAGGTGTATTTATGAACAAGCAAGTGAGTAAAGCAGTAAATGCAGATCATGCAGATATAAAAATGCTAACACAGATTGCATTTGTTTTTGCAGATGTACAATAATAAAGTTTTAGCCATTGACTCGACAGTGAACATCAAATCGTTGAGATAAAAAGTAATTTTTGGTTATCTGACAATGTGAACAAAGTTGATGTTTTTGCTTAATGTTGCAGGAATAATAGAAGTTTCTTCTAATTGTTCTATTGAGGGCAGTAAAGAGGTTGGCATGGACCATTTGTTGTACCATTTGTTATAGTGCCGTCACAGCCTTGTATTGACTGTAAACTCAGTCCGGATGAAAGTAAAAACAAAGCACAGGAGTGATCCTAACGTCAGCATTCAGAAATTAATTACAAAGCCTGAGCGTGCCGTTTCATACCAATACAATAATGTACTGTAAATGCACCTTGGCAGATTTTCTCTGCTTTTATGAAGCATAATGGGAGTAATGGATACATGAATAATGAGCAAGATAAAGCAAAGTGAGCACACGGGGTACCAGCCAATCCTAATGGAGGGAACTTCTGATAAAGACATGATTGGGTTTATGTATATTCATGAAAGATGGCAGCCATCCAGGACTTCTAATCTAAGGATTGTAAATGCATGAATTGCTTTTTTTTTCTTTCGCCTACTTCCCTCTGGTGGGACAATGTGCATGATACGCCTTGTCACATTTGTCATTTTTAAACAGGAGAAATGCTCATTTTAGCACCCGCAGTGATGTCTTTTAACTCAATGTATATGGCACTCCCCGCCTGCCAATGTAGCACATTGTTCAAGTGTGTTGGCAGACAATCACAAGAGCGCTCGCCTCGCCTGGAATTCAAATTTTCCATCACACTCAATGACAGTAGTTTTGATGTATCTGCCATTTGACAGAACTAGAAAAAAAAGTCACATTTCTTTCAGCCTGGTTGAATTTGGCTTCAAGTTGTGTTTTGGCCCAGAAACTTCCAGATCCAGTTTTTGTACTGTTACTTGGATCCACACTGCAGACGTTGAAATAAAAGGTCCTCAGTAATCATCTGAAGTCTGAGACTAGAAAAGAGGCAGCTTTTTGGCTGTCTGAGAAACTGCTGGACTCCACCCATCACTCTGCAATATTTCCCAGGTGGACTAACCTGCAGCTATGAGATAGGCCAGGTCCCTACTTCAGTGAATGCCAGCTGTGGGTAAATATCACTCTTCTGCTCGGCTGCTGGAGTCTGTACGTCTGCACTGATATTACCAGAGCTCCTTTATGGATGTTTTTCTTATAAGAACTCCAAGGCAGTGTCTAGAGAATCAGATCTGGACAACATGTGTAGATCACAATAGGAGATCGTCCGTTTTCTCACCTACAAGACAATTTGTTGGGTAGAGCTAAGCGGCCTTTGGTGATGAAAAATGAAGCCAATGGAATTAACCGCATAAGGAGAATTCCAGGACATTTACAGGCTGAATCGTGTCCAAATATGCGTGCTAATATTTGTGTTAAGCTTGAACTAATCCTGTTTTCAGATGTACAGCGGTGAACCATGTAAGCTGTTTATGTTTACATGGATGCTGTCTGTACAGCGGCCTTCTTCAAAGTGACATTATGTTAACATGGCATGATCTGGTTTCGATTAGCGCTGTCTGTCTGTGTCTTCTTAATGACGGCTGTAACCAGCTTTGGTGTCAGCGGGGGCCACGTCTTGGTAACTACACTTAAGACAATTAATGCAATCTAACTGTACTAATAAGGACTCTGGCACAGAGCTGAAGTGTTACTGAAACAGGTTTGTACATGTATTTAAATGATGTTAACAGGTGCTTCATGTTCATTTAAAGTTGTATAAAGCAGAGATTACACCTCTAGTAGGTTTAATATCAAACCATGCATGTCTTTAGGGTTTTAAGAGAGATAGACATAAATGTTTTATAATATCCCGCTGCTTTTAAACAGTGCTGTACATTCTGTATGTGCTTTGACTTTATTGTGGGCCAATTGGTGATCATTATGTTTGCTGTGGTGTTGGTTGTGGGGTGGGGGTATGGAAGCGATTAGTGATCAGAATTCAAATGATAAAGCTAATTTGAAAATTCAAATGCATTTGAATGCACCCATCGTACTGCGCGTTCTGCCCGCTCGCCTCATAGACTGTAAATATTACGTTCACCTGCCTGGGAGCTGGAGTCTGACGTCACTTTCCTGCGCCGTCCACTTTGCCATTTCGTTTTCGAGTTGGTTTGAATTATGATCACTTTTTAGCACGGCAAGTTTGAAAACGAAAAGCCAAAGACCTTTTAGTTTTCATTTGAATGATGTCATACAATATGCAGACATAGAGAGTAAAAGTATAATGCAAACTGGATGACTGAATATTCATTTTAAAAATAGATCAAATAATGCACCTATAATCTGAAAATTAAAACATGTTTCTGTTATTGTATTTTCATTTTAAAATTAACTTTTTCATTTGAATTATGATACAGATTTAGCGGGGCATTTTTTGAAAATGATAAAGCAAATGTAATTTTCTTCCTCATTTTAATTTAGTCAAAGAATGTGCATTTTTGAAGTTGAAAACTAAAATTCTAATTAGATAAATTAATCATCATTTTATTTTTGAGTCAAATAATACACCCATATTCTGAAAATTAAAAATAATTTCTGTTAATGCATTTGAATTTTCAAATTAGCTTTATCATTTGAATTCTGATCACTAATCGCTTCCATATGGGGGTAGTTGTTGTGGTGGTGCTGGTGCTGGTGGTATGGTGGGTGTCATTTTTGTGGCGGTGTGGGTGATGTTGGTAGTTGTGGTGTTGGCAGTGTTAGTTATGGGGTAGGGGTAGTTGTTGTAGCTGTGTTGGTGTGTGGTGGTGATGTGTTGGTGTATGGTAGGGGTAGTTGTTGTAGGGTGGTGGTAGTTGTTGTGGCTGTGTTGGTGTGTGTTGGTGTGTGATAGGGGTAGTTGTTGTGTGGTGGTGGTGTGGGGTGGTGATGTGTTGGTGTGTGGTGGTGATGTGGTGGTGGGGGTAGTTGTTGTAGGGTGGTGGTGTGGGGTGGTGATGTGTTGGTGTGTGGTGGTGATGTGGTGGTGGGGGTAGTTGGTGTTGGTGTGGTCGGGGGTTAAAGAGAGTTCAAAGGAAGCAGCATGTTGCTCTTTCTTGCCGCCTCTCTCTCCGACAATGCTGCTGTGACGTCTGACAACTGCAAATTGCATCTTCATGTGATCTGTATCATCTGCAGGAACACTTTAATTGCTTCTCAGGCTGCATGCAGCTGGACTGACTGAAACCCCCACACCCACACCATCCCCTCCACCCTCCACCCTCCACCCTCCCACGCTTACAGGTCCAGCTCTGCATACCAGCACGTGTGAAACCTTTTTCGTTTTTTCTTTTATCTTCTCTGTCTTTGTTCTTCTCGGGGGAGGAGTGTGGGCTTCCTGCTGCTGGAAGGTCGTTACGTCGGTCTGATTTAAATTAGAATCATTTTTGAGCACACGCTTCAAAATTGATGCCTCGCAGCAATCTAGGACAGATTTGTCATGGCCGTTTGCGGCACCCTCCCATGCTTCTGCTCTAATGGCTGTTTAACACTCCAGCCTCATAGCTCGGCTCCGAGTCATGAACTTTCACATTTTTATTCTTTCTTTACTCTCGTTTACATTTTAAAGAGAGTGTGGGCAGTGCATCTTCAAACCACATGGGACTCTGGATGATATCTAACAGCTTCAGTTATAATGGGCAAACATGAAATCTTCCCGTCTGCAGGAAGTGAATCGGTAACCATATTCAAGACAAATAAATCTCCTCAGCGGTGGGGTGGTTTTAAGGAGTGTGGATGTCTTTGTTTATTCCTCTGTGGGAAGTGTTTTGTTTAAGAAAGCAATTGTTCTTGTTGTTGCACTAGAAAGCATCCTGCAGCAGAGGAGCCAAGAGAGAGAGAGAGATAGAGAGAGAGACGGGGAACAGGGTTGTTATTTCGGGCTCATGCTGGGAGACTCTTTTTTTTTTTTTAAATATAATTTTGTGTTGTTTTCAGCAAAATATTCAGTTTTGAGTTTTTTTACAAACTGGTTCATGTTTCCACAGTTTCAGGCTAATATCAACCGCTCTGCTCTGACCCGGGGGGCGTGACCACAGGTGGAGATCAAATAGTCAAGACCAAGGTGAAATTTTGATCCGGAAATTTTTCAGCACACTGGCTCTTTCTGATCTCATCTTACTTTATTTACCATACATGCACACGCCTACACATGTCTTCATGTGTAGGCGTGTGTGTATGGTAAATAAAGATTGTAGGGGAGGTTAAACTATTACAGATGTTCTAGTGTGATGCTGCAATGACAAATTGGCATCGATTTATTGGGGTTATACATAAAGGTCTGTAAAGGACAAATGATTTACAAATAAAGATATTAATAATAATAATAATCATACATTTTATTTAAAGGCGCCTTTCAAAACTCTCAAGGTCACCTTACAGAGCAGAGATAAAAACAACAAAGTAACAACACAACGATAAAATTAACATTAAAAAACACAAATGTACAGGATGTGGTGGAGTTATGAGACCGGGTGGAGAATGATCAGACTGAATATGTCAGTTTAAAAAAAAGATTTGTTTTGAGATGAGATTTGAAAATGGAGAGAGAGTCGATATTACGGTTTTGTGGTTGTTATTGAAAAGTGTTGATTGTTTTGCTGTGAAATCCTGAACTCAGATCAGACGCAACCAGGTAAACTTGTGTTTTCAACTGATGTTGACCAATGACCTAAAATTCAATAATCTTATTTTTTTAAGTCCAAGCTTAATTGACCAAAATGAGCCCACGGGACGATACTGTAAGACAAGATAAGATATGACATGACCCGATACGATACTATAGACCAGTATTGATTTTTAGGGGGGATTTGGACATTAGGATACTGTCATTCACACCAATATCCCATTCCAAATAATACGCCGTACCAGAGGCATTCATGGTTATTCAATCAATCAATCAGTTTTTATTTGTATAGCGTCAGCTCATAACAAGTGTTATCTCGAGACACTTTACAAAAAGCAGGTAAAAGACCTTACTCATTGTTATGTTACAAAGACCCCCGGCCTATCCATCATGAGCACTTTAGCAAAGCAGCAAAAGTTACAGTGGTAAGAAAAAAATTGTATTTATTAAAAATATAAAAATATTGTGTTTGAATGTCAGTAGGTGGCAGCCATGTTTGATAGAAACATCCACACTCGCTCTGTCAAAATGAACACGTTTGTGCCATGCATGTAAAGCTGGTTTGTATTGAATTGATTTAAAAACGGATCAAAATGCATCCCTCTCTCGTTAACTTCCATCCTCTGCTTCCTCGAGTCAGTGAGAGTTCAGGGCCAGAGGGGTTAAGTAGTTGGTCTAGTCTGCCTGACTCATCGATCACGATCTGACCGCGCTCTGTACAAGTGAGAATCTATGGCCTCGTCCGTCGCTCCATAATACCAATCACCCCGGCTGTGCTGTGTATTGATAAATCCATGGTGCTGTCTGTGGTGCTGAAGCTGCACACTGAGTTCTGTCCTGCTCTTCTGTCAGACATGCATGTAACGTTCTTCCAACGATGTACTGAAAAAACTAAATTGGTTACCATATAGGAAGATTGCCACCTTCATATTCAAAGAAAAGGAGTTTGAACCTGTGATCACAGGAGTGAGAGAGGATGACGGAGACACCCTGCTGCCTGTAGAGAATCCTACTATATTCCTGTGATCAGTCAGAATCATCTGCGCCGCTGAAAAACACACCCTGGAGCGAGCAGCTCTGTTCAAAATGTACAAATAACCTGCCGGAGACAACCAACTTATGAGTTTTTATTCCTGCTGCAAAACGATGATGATTACATGGAGTAGTTATTCCGTATGAGCCGCCTCTGCTGAAGTGATATCGACATAAAGAGGCCGCAGGTTGAACCACCAGATCGGGATGTTTTTAATTGTGATGTTTTTCCCTAAAGAGCGTATAGAATCATTAGTCTCCTCCTTCATTAGCATGAGTGCTATGTAAGAAAGTTGCTGCGGGAAGTTTTCGGCTGCTTAGTATTTGTATTGACTACAGTTAATTACTTCTCCATCAAGATAGCCTTCATTAGCTCTCCACCCACCCACAAAGCAACACTTAAAGGACTGCAATAATCACTGGGCATTACAGCCCACAGAGCCGAGGGCCGTGCAGAATGAATTTGACACTGACCCGACATTTACATCTCCAGAAGTTCTCACACAGCGGTATGTGTGGAGCTCCCTGGTCAGCCGGTTACTGAGACTTTCTTTAGTTGTGAATGTTTTAAAACAAATGAACATCGTGCTGGTGTATGCATACCTTTCTGCTTCTCGTTCCTGTTCTGTGTGGGACAGCCGGAAAGGGTGGGTCATGTGTGTTGTTTATGCTCTTTATCTTCCATATCTCCCGTCGTCTTTCAAACTGAAGGTCGGGGGTTTGATTCCCAGCTCCTGCAGCCACATGTCCATGGGCGAGGCACTTAAACCCAAGATGCTCCCGCTGCTTTGTCGGCAGCGTATGAATGTCAAGTCAAGTCAAGTCACATTTATTTCTAAAGCACATTTAAAAACAGCAGCAGCTGACCAAAGTGCTGTACGATGCATCAAAGAAACAGTTTACAGGGGATTTACAACATGAACAAAAACCACAAAATAAATGACGATAGAATAAACAGGAGAGATAATGAAAGCAATAACTGGAATCTGAAAGAACCGTCTATTCAGGACCAGAGGACTCAAATCCTCCAAAAAATATGTCTTTAGAAGCGACTTTAAGGAGTCAGTAGAGGATGCAGAGCTGATGGGAAGAGGGAGGCTGTTCCATAGTTTTGGGGCTTTAACTGAAAAAGCACAATGTGTGTGAATGGGATGAGTTACCTCTGATGGTCTCTTTACTCAGCAGCCTCTACCATCAGTGTGTGAATGTGTCGGTCTAACCTGCTAGTTAGAAGACTGGAAAAGAACTAAACAAGCTCAAGTCCATTTAGCATTTACCACGAGACATTTCTTGAGGGCTTTATTTCTAGTTTGTGGACAAAGGATCCTGACGGCCTGCACGTCACATGTTCTCTGCCTCTGAGCGCTTACATTCATCTGAAACATCTCATAATTGATGTAGAATCTGTGTGTAATGGGAGTCATTATGATATGTGATAGCATAAATCCCTCCAGGGACCCACCCCTCTGTCATGATCTCCCATTCCCCCCCCCCCCCCCCCCCCCCACTCCAGCCCCCCCGTCGCCGTCACCCTGACATGTGATCTGTCATTCACTCACACAATACCTGCCACTGCTTTGGAAAGCTGATAGCTTAACCCCCATTTTGCATCAACCCTTTAATCCTTTGAGATACTCGAGTTTGGAGATCAGACGGTTTGTGTCGTTTTTTATGGTGGTGAAAAAAATCATTCTGACAAGGAAGTCATCAGCCTGGCAAAAGAGCGACTCATCCTCCACAAAAAAGAGAAACAAGTATTTTTAGCAAGTTGTGCTTTGTAAGTGACTCAGTAGCACGGAGCAGGAGGATCACATCAGACTTTATACTCTTTCTTCTAAAGCATGAAGATGTTGAATAGTGTAAAGAAGATCTGCACGATCATGTGTTGAAACCCAAGAACTAAAGAAATCTGTGAAGGAAGCGACCACACACAGATTGTGAGCATACAAATATCTACTAAACAAAAGCATCAACATCTCAACATGTGTACCTGAATCGTCCCTTTTTCTCCTCTCTGGGATCAAATCTTTCTTTTCATTTCTTTTTTTCAGAGAAAAACCTGAAGGCTCAACATTGAAATGAAAGTGGTGCATTAATTGTGCACAACCTGCTGGGAACATTCAAGCTTCTGCTTTCCAAGTCTGAACGATGAAACAATGAAAATAATAAAACCACCTTTCCAAAGAACGCTCAGAGGCCTTTCAATAAAGAGAAGAAGCAGAATAAATCAGAGCAGGCTGATTAAAGCTGCACAATAATCCCAAATAGCATCGGGCATTAAAGCAACGTTATGTAGGAGTTCGGTTCGGTGTGCTTTGGCGCCCCCCGAAGGTCTCTGAGTGCAACTGCACTCTCGTAAATACAGTCGCAATCGATACAGCCAGCGCGGCATCACACATGCAGCCGACCTCTCTGATACATTTCCTCTATGTCGCTCACTCTCTCTCTTTTTCTCTTCCCTCTCTTAGCCTCAGATTCCATTTGCACAGCTGTCCCAAGAGTCAGCCTCAAGTTGGACACTTTAATGCTAACCTCACAATTATTTAAATCGCACCTTTAATGTTTTGTACTGACTGTTATTTAATGTCTGTTTTTTTTTTGGTAATTTTCTTCTTTTTAAATGTTGCTAAAAAAAAAATTTGATTCATCTAGGGGTGTTCTTTAATATTTTTGGGGGGTTAATATATATGTATGGAGGGGGGCGGGCGTCGGCTTTGTGGTTAACTTGTAACAAATGTTTCATGTCATGTACGTCTTTGTAACCTGCTACTGGATGATTTGAATTTCTCCTCGGGATCAATAAAGTATCTATCTATCTAGATATTGTATCAAACACCAAGAAGGTTAACTGGCTTCTTTTTATAACTGAATAAAAGAAGAGAGATGACCCCGACACGTTGTCACGGTTACAAAGAGCATATATTTTAGTTTTGATGAAAAAGCTGCTGACTCTGACTTTAAATGTACAAAAACAAGAGCTTACAAACACTGTCTATTTTTGAAACCAGTTCCCCTAAATATGACATTTTATTTCAACAATTAATTCTCCCAGTATTGGTCTAAAACGGCGTTAAAATAAGCCTCATCAATTCACATTTGTAATCCATCATTCGATCACACGAGGAGTGTGGACCATTATGTTCGTTCCTCTTATCGGATAATACGGGATTATGAATTTTAAAATACATATTTCCTTCAGATCAAATCAGGATTAACAGTTCTTTCTTTAAAACAGTGTTACCAGGCAACAGGCCTAAAACCACACTGAGGTGTCTGAATGCATTTGTTCAGAGTATTAGCGCTTCATTTACTTTAGGAAATTGCTACATGTCACTAGAGGAAGAGTAAAAAGAAGAAGAAGAAGAAGGAGGGAGGGGAGTTAATTATTCTCTCCTGCTGAAACCTGAGATAGACACAAGACATTGAAATGGAATTCATAGCGAGCGGTCGGAGGATTGTTTGGCGTCAGCTCATGTTCTTTCTCAGTCACAGTGATCGGGCTCGTGTAGTAATTCTCACCCCGGCTCCCGCTGCCCAGAACATCACAGAGTCCCTTTTGTTGCGGCTAATGTCATTCTGGTGCTCGTCTGCTGTCACAAGCGAGAGCCGAGGAACATGATCTGTGACGCACAAGTGTCCTGTGATGCAAAAAGAAAACTCACAGGGAGAAGTCTTTTCCTGCAGCCGTGTGAAGATAGAGTGCAAAAAACTACAAAAAGCATTAATCTGTAAGACTAACTGAGGCACTCTTTAAGTACACAAGCATGTGCATTAAGTTATTAAGCAGCATCAGCGCCGCTCTTATCATTCCTGCTCATAATTGAAGCCTAATGAAACCAGCACTGAGGCGGCAGGGGTGCTGAGAAGAGAACGTGGAACACTTTTTTTTCTTTATCTTCACACCAAGCAGGCACTCTGCTCGCCTACCTCAGTGGACCTCGGGAGAGAGAGCGAGCCAATTGGAACTGACAACAGGTCCCCCAACAGCCTCTCTCTCTCTCTCTCTCTCCCCACCTCGTGGAGTCGTGGCTGTTTGTGTGAAGCTTCCCTCCGGGGCTGGCATTATCTGGTGTGGAGGAGGAGGGGGGGGGGGGGGGGGGGGGGGGGGGGGGTTGTGTTTACAGAGCCCCCCAACACCTGGGCCCAGTGTGTGTCTGCTGCCTATCATGTTTTACAGAGGTGAGGCTTCACTGGGCCGGAGTTTTTATGTGGAAATAAAGCCGAGAGGTAGAGTGGACACACACAGTGGGAACAGACAAAAAGACTCTTCTCTACTAGAGTGAAGATGTACCAAACCTGTTTTCTTCTTATCTAAAATGATCGATCTGGAACTTCTCCATCATGTTTTGTCAGGCAATAGCTAGCATGTTAGCTTAGCTGCTAAATCGAATCTGACCTGATGCATAAAATTCAATTTATTCTGATTATAATAGAAACAGAACTTTCCACTCTGCGCGTGTTTACATGGACTTGAGTGTCCCACGTTATGAGCCCTGTCCTGGTTCTGATCATATTCAGGATCTGGTGTTGACATGCACACAGAGAAACCCGGTTGTTAACTTCCCTGTCTGCATGATAAACACGAGTACCCTGGTTTCTGATTACTGAATCTTATCTGTGCAGGCGCCTGGGATGTTTAGTTTTTTTTACAGCACAAACAGCAGCAATTTTGAAAGCTCAGAAAAATGAGAGGCTAAGCAGTGTTAAATGTCTACACGGCGTTGCAGACATAGCGTGTCCACCTCATTTCCAGCACCGGGAGAAGAGCGCTCCAGGGGAGTGTACGCTCTTGTGACAGCCGCCATGTTTGTTTTGCTGATACGTCACTTGGCTGCGCAGGAAGTCGGCAGCTGTCAGAGACGGCAGGGTAAGGTGTACCCTGAGTTCTCCAGGTAGCAAAATCAGGATCAGGGCTTGTACTGGTTTCAGATCTTTTGTCAAAAGTGGTCAAGAAAGTGAAGATGGAATAGAAATCTGATCTTATTGCTGCTGCTGTGTTTACTCGTTTTATCAATTTCAGACTTTTCTTATTTTCAAACAAAAGTCTTGTTTGGCTGCTTGTTAAATTTCAAACATTCACTTCTTCATTTATGCTTTAAAAATTAAGAAAACATGTTTACTGTTCTGCAAAGCTTCAAAAAACAAAAGTATCTTTTTTTTGCATCAGTTTCTTTCAAACTCTTTCAGAGTTTCTCTTACTGTTCTTTCTTTTCTCCAGCAGTTGTTCAAGTTTCACGCATGGTTAGGTGAACTTATTCTTCTTGTGCTAAGATAAAAAGTGGGGCTCACCATCCTTTTTTTTTGTAGTGTGCCTGAAATTGGAGTTGAAAGCTAATTTTCTCTTCTTTGCTGTGAACAAAGCTGAGCTGTTCTGTGTTTGTGTGTGTGGGGGGAAAAGTCCACACTGGATCAGGTGTAGAGGCGTAGAATTGAACAATCTCTGAGGCAGAAACATTCGGGTTCTTTTATTAAAAACAAGGCTCCCAAACCACCAAAACCCTGATGCACAATAGAGACATTTCCAAATGTGTCTTTTAATCAATTCATTAACAAACATTTAATCAGCACTGGGCGAAAGATGGTGATTCAGCAGAACATGACTATCCTCAAAACTAACAAATTAAGCAGAACAGACTCTGAGCTCACAAAGTGATTCATGGGAGATTTAAAGGCAGGGTTGGTCATTTTAGAAAAACTAGCATGATTTTTGAAAGTAGCATTCCCTCAGTGCTCCGTCTGCACCCGTCCCCTCCCCCTCTCTGTGCTCCCTCTAAAGCCACGCCCCCTCACTTACATGAATGAGCGCCGTTGCTCCAGAAGTGGACCTCAGCTCATCTCAGTATAAACTCCTAAAGTCATCGTGACGAGCTCTGAGTGTGAGCTAGAGCACGCAAGAGGTAGAGAGCGAACAGGGAGGCGTCTGATTGGTTCATCAGATTGGTACCTCGTGGCAGACATTGGTCAAAGTTTTTACAGACTTACAAACTGATACAGATGATGGATTTTCTTTGTTCCTTTTTCAGAGAACCTGAGTTATTAATGTCTGTCAGGACCTAAAGACAATTTACACCAGAATCTGAAAAAGTGGATCTGGAGGAAATCACCAACCCTGACTTTAATGAACAGCTGTGATACTTCCACATGTCATGTGTTTTGTTTATCACTCCTGTACTCTCAGCCCGGTGCGGTTACCTTTCACTGTCTGGTTGAGCAGTGTAACAGTCACATCCGTTTCCTACACGAACATGCCTGTAGCGGTGTGTTGCATTACTGTACCATCAGTCATGACACAGAACACCTCAGTCGTAAAATGTTCCCCCGGCTTCCTGCCAGGAAAGTAGACATCCAGTTTCATCTCTGGCTGCCGTCACCTCGGCTGTTCTTTTGGATGAGTGAGAGGGAAAAAAGAGACTTGAACTTTCCTTTGATCGAGGTCTGGGTACACAAAAGACCGGGGATGTTCTATTTCTGCAACCCCAGCTCTGAAAAAAGCTTAAAGTACAGCTCTCTCTTGTGTGGTAGAAGTAAATGTCGAGGGGGCGCTGGTTGCAGAGTTTTTTAAAGCTCTCGGTGGAGGGGGGGAGGGGGGCTGGATGGAACACAGACCTCAGTTTGTCCTGGCCGGGCTCTGCGGTGATGGGTGATGGTGTTGGGATGTTCTCTCGGCTCACTGCGCTCGTGTTTTCATGCTTTTGAAGGGGGCGAGCAGGCGGGCTGTTACTGTCACTGTCACTGCTAATATCTAAACGCTTCATGCACACATTGGAACGAGGAAGCACTCTACCTCTGTTTGTGTGTGTGTGCGTGTGTGTGTGTGTGTATGCATTCTAACACAAGACATTTTGAGTGTGGATCAGTTGGATGTTCGGGGAGACAGACACGATTGAAATTCACACCCGGCCCTCCAACAAACCCCTCCTCTCCCCCCGAGTCGTTACAGTCCTGGCCTTGGCTGTTTCTGCTGAATTTCACGTCCCTGCCTGAGATTTATTATCTCCTTACCCTGGCTGGTATTTTTACGCTTTAATGACCGGCAATCACTCCCATCATCAGGGTCAGTTACAATTACATCCACTTTGCTTCTCCTCACGCAAAAGCGACTTATAGATACAAGCCTCGGGATCGATTTGGAATTCCAGAGCTAAACTGATTTAGCTATGACCGTAGATGACATTTTTATAAATAAAGATATTCTACCCCGCTGGATGTTTTTTTTTTATCTCATCCAGATAATGTGCTTGTTTATGATTTGATCTGTGAAGAAGGAACTCATATTTGCAGTTGGAACAAAGAAATATCCAAACAGCAGACTCAATGAATTAAACATTGCGTGCGAGTCGATACTCTTTTTCTTCCTCTATTGATTGACTTTGTTTTTGTGTTTGAACCTGTCCTTAATGACTGGCTGTGTGTTGGTAATTAAAAATGTCCCACTAAGCCCAAAGTCAGCACTAAATTGGGAGTAAAAGGACCAAGCGTAGCTGGATTTATAACTCGACTGATTTATGCCTCCTTGCTTGCATATTTGGTACAAAACATCCAATTAAAGTCAAGTCAAGGTCAATGACTACTCCCTTTTAAGAAAAATCTGATTTCTAACTTTGCTAATTGGATTCAACTCTGAATTGATGATTAGTTCTCAAAAGATTCATAGATCCAGTTCACTGTTAAATCTTAACGACCTGGAAGAAGAAAACACATTTCTGGACAATCTTTTGAACGCAATCATTTTACAATAAATCGGCACAAACGTCAAACATCAAAGGTCAAAGGTCAGAGTCCCACATTAGTTCAGTTCTTTTAAACGCTGTATCTAAGTTTAGAGGGAATTTTACAACATCTGGATATTTTTTATTTCTTTATCTGTCCGATCCCCAAGAGCTTAGTGGACTCTCTCCCCATCGACCACCACTTACCACCAGTCTGCACTAAAACCTGTTTAGTACGTTAATGTCCAAGCAACTGCTCGGGCGCCCCAGACCAGCAGGGGGCCCGCTGAGAGCTTGACAAACTTGAACCAAAGCAGTGGCCCAAAATGTGCTAATTTTGCAACAATAGTAGGAAACCTCCTTAAGGGGGCCCCATCTCAAAGCACTTTTAGCATCACATGCATTATTGCTGTGAAAACCAAAGTTTTTCAATGAAAGTCAACAAATGAAAATGAAGAGAAGTGATCGGTCTATAGGAGAGAAAAAAGAAACAGGAGTAAGCATCGGGGCACTGGCAGACCGGAACGCTTATTGGAGGGCCCCCACATTGATTTTTGACCTAGGGCCCCAACAGACTCTAGAATCGCCACTGCTTATAGCTCGCTTTACAGATCTGTACACTTTGTATGTGCACAACATACATTGTGTGTCCTTATCTCGCCATGTTGTTAGCTTCGTCTTCTTTTCTTCCACACATTGAGGCCGTTTGACTTCCGGAGTCAAAGCTGTGGAGCACGCTCAGAACACATGGGTCAGTTTGGGGGCTGATTGAGATGTACCCAACCCGCCTCAACTGAGCCACTGGAGATCTCTGACGTCTTCACAAGTTTGGGATTTGGGAATCACAGGATTCAGTAACATACCTGTGCTTAAACATGGGAACACTCCTGCCACTGTTTTGTTAGAGTTACATATGTCAGTATGTAAATATATCCTCAAATGATTCTCCAAGGTGTCGATGAGTTATTCATTCTCATCTTTTAAGGGAAATTCTGGAAAGCATCTTTTTGTGTTAGGAGTTGTCGATCTACGTCGCTCTACTGTCTCGCACTAACACACACATTCATCACACTAAATTGCTTTTTACCTCTCTCGTTTCAAAGTCCGTCCAAAAACCAGAAAGATGTTTTCGATGTATCACAGTGTTGCTCATCACTCCTCGCCCGTCTTTGATAATCTGTTTTCACTTCCTCTGTACCCCCAGCTACCGCTCCTCCTGCCTCCCGTCCTCTCCTCTAATCTATCCTGTAATCGTCTTCCTCTCCTCTTGTCACAAAGCCGATAACACTCACTCCAGTTATTCTGACACCACAGTCAGAATGACAAATAATTTTATTTCAGCTCAAACAGTCACAGTCATTCAAGTTAATTTTGTCGCGGAAAGGCACTGGAGGGACGTGAATAATGAGTGAGTCCTGTTTTCCTGCTGTGAACAGCCGAGCTGGAGGTTGTAGAAACACTTTACTTTGTATAATTTGCTCCACAAACCTCATGTCCCCGACTACACATACACACACACATCATCCACAGTGGCCTTGATAGACTCTATTACAAAATACAAACCGTGAATATAGTCCAGCATGCTGTCTGAGTTTAGATATAATTGCACCGCCGTCATGAATTTTCCCCCTCAGTTGCTGCAGCACACATTTACAGAACACATTAGTGAAATCATCTCTAGTGTTAAATAAGGACAGCGATGAGGGTGGCAAGTGAAAGCTGCTCTGTCTGAGGACTTGTTTTTAAAGCCACTGGAAACCCAAATCCACGACAGCACTCCAAAAAAATGTAACAAAGCTTTGAGCCAACATAATCGCAAATATCTTAAAATGAGTGCTAAATTAGTTTCAAACCAAATTTAAGAAAAACACATATTGGGTTTCAATCATAGACTGTATGAAACATGGAAAAAGTCTTAGTGACATAACTCCAGTGTTGAAAAATGAAGCCAATGTGAAAGTCCAAAAACATTGCAGTTCATCAAGTGTCCACTAGAGGCTGGCTGTGAAACACTAGAAGTAGCATACTAGCTAACTTAGCATGCCTTTGCAAACTGCTAACTTTGTTACGGATAGATTCAGAACTTGCCATTCAGATCAACTGAAATACGTATCTTGATTGCTTGATTTCTGAATGGCTATTTAGTGTGCAGCGGGTGGAGTTCAGTAGATGTCCATCAAATTGTGATCGGCCATGCCCACACCACGATGAGGAATGGTCTACACTGAAAAAAAAAGCTGCTTATTAATGTAGGTTTTCTAACTTTTAGAATCACCTTAAAGATGCAGTGATGTCACCAGGGGGTCACCAGGTGTTTAGGGTCTTTCAAACATCATTTACCTAGCCTAGTCGACCCAACCAGGGCTGATCAGACCCCCAGCCTGTGCCCTATAGCAGCCACCCACAGATCTCCCTCAGGTAATGGCTCTTCTTCGTCTTTCTCCTGATGATGTCAAGTGCCAATAGGCTATAAGCTCTGGAGAGCGACTGGTGTGCAAAGCCCTGACACTTGACCTCCACAGGCCAACGCTTGGCCCACAAGCCTCTTATTTGGCAGCTGTCGCTCAGCTGCTGGTACTTTGCCTTCCCATGGCACAGTGAGCTCAAGGAGGAAACAGGAAGTTGCTAAACAAGGTCTGGTCTCAACGTCGAGTCCCTGGCAGTAACCTTTGGACCTCTGGTGTTCTTTAGCAGTTTTTTTCTCCTTTTTTGACAAACCGGATGATCTTCCCGATGGACGCCATATTCAGGCCAATAGTTATCAATGCTAACTTCTCCCATATCTCTTGGATGCTCAATAAGAGTTTTAAAGGCTTCATATGTGATTTTTCACACTTAAATGTAGAAATCAAGTATCTCCTCTGAAAATAACTCTGTGAGTCATGACTGTCTACAATGGGTGTAACACCCGAGTCCCACTGTCTGTGATGTTTTCAGAGTTTTCAGAGTCCTATCTTCACTTTGTTTACATCGCCCGGACGGCCGGCTGACTCCTCCCCTCGTGAATAAAAGTTGTTTAATTGAGGGACTAGAGAAAAGAAGAATAACATACTGTACTCACTGCTTAACTGTGTTTCTAGATCACGCTCATTTCAGGTAAATTTACATGCAGTGTGAAGATACGAGCATAATAAAGATCGCTAGCATTAGCATGCTAACACAACAATGCAGCGCGATATAAAGCCTTTAAAGTTCAAGTTAAGATATTTAAAGATTCCAACAAAGGTGATGAATCTCGAGTGTACCTAAGTAATGGTTATTCCAAATAGAAAACAAAGATGAATGAAACTGGAAAAGCTGAGTGTTCGGCTGAATTGGGTTCCAAATAACACATCAGACCTCCTTTGAGGAACCTTGAATTGGTTTTGTCCGATGCTTTGTACCATCTGAGGTCCAAACTGCTCAACTCATTTTATTAAATAAATCTGAAAGATCGCTAGCATTAGCATGCTAACACAACAATGCAGCGCAAGTTGTTTTGGTTTCATGCTGGTGCTCAAGGGCGACATCTGCTGGATCAAAAAATCACATATAAAACCTTTAACTGTATTATTCTTTGTGCTTTTTCACTCTTTCAAGCCAAATATCCAGAGACGTTAAAGGAACAGTGTAACTTCTTTGGGGTCTCTCCTGGAGTTGGATGGACAGATCAATATCAATTTCAACTCTGCTTGTTCAAATTGTGAGATACAGGATCGCTGCTGTTCTCTTAAACCACGAGGGGAGTAACACAGTACAACCAAGAGGTTTGCCCTTTTTAAAAGCTTCCTGTTGTGCTCAATTGGTTTCTCCACTGTCTCTCAGAGTCATCATGTCAACACCTGTAGTTCTGACACTGCTCTGAGGTGGTTGTGTGTAAAGTTTTTTCTTTTCTAAATAAGACAAGCCGTGGGGGTCTTTGTTCGAGATCGAGAACAACTAAAGCGCTGAAGAAACCAGTTATCTTTATATTTGGACCCATATGAGCATTTAAAGGATTTCTGCGAGGGGAGGAAGTGGGAACATAGAGATTGAGAGTGCATGTCAGATCTCTTGTATTAGCACGCTGCTTAAAGATCAATGTGGGAGTATTCTTCAGCTCCACAGTTGGATCACTATCAGATGTTTGTCTATAGCTCATCTGAACTCAGAGGCAAGTGTGAAATATGTATTTTCTCCGCGTAAGCTGGTCTGAACGTGTTCTCGAGGTATGCTCCTATTGTTTTCTTTTTTTTTTATAGACTCATCTTAAAAAGCTCAAATGTTCAGGAGCCACCTGCGCAGTGCTACTCTGGAGCTTTAGGGTTGCCACCAGCATGACTCCATAAAGGATGACACCTCTGCAGGGTGAAGTGGGTAAACCACACAGCTGCAGCTTGTGTGTATAAAATAAGACCATAAAACCAGTTGGTGGGTAACTGCCTATTCAAACACACAGAGCCTGAAACAAAAACTGGAAAAATGAACATTTATATTTCTACTACTATAAAATGGAGGGTTTGTAGACAGACTGGGGACACATATTAGTGTATTAGTATATTAAGCTATGGTTTTGTTGCACAGGCCAACACTGATCCTGTCTGATACTGGGATCTTTAAAGGGGACATACATGTATTATGACAGTGTTTTTGAACACCTGAGTGTCTACTGACCCACAAAATATGAAATAAACCCATTCAGTCCTTTGTTTGTGGTCTGCATAAGTCTTACAACACAGAGGAAAATGTTCCGTTTCTAATGTGCTCTCCTTGTGATGTCACAGTGGGATTCTGGTATCTCCACCCATGGACTCCACCCCCAGCCTAGAACAAAACTTTTGCACAGGTCCGCCATTTTTATTCTCTCTACAGAGGAGTGATATCTACAGGGAAAACTCAGGGAGGGGGGGCTCATTACATTTAAAGAGACACACACACACCAAAACGGAGCGTTCTGAGAGAGCTGGTTTATACAGGGTCACAAACCTCCTCTGGTGCTTGATTCATGTTATATTTTGACCACAGCACAGATGTTTCATTTAGACCACAGGGGGACTGTTTGAAAAGGTGGAGAAGGGGGGATGACCTGTCCTCTTTAAAGTAAAATCAGTGTAAATATCAGTTATGCAGATGATCATTGCTTCTATCATGTTCATTGACAGGCAGTCAGAGTTTACTAACCCTTTGCTAACGGTAACTGTATTTTCTAATAACATAGATTTTTGTTTACCTGTTTCAGACTTGGTCAGTAAGCACCTCTTGCAAAGTATTTCTTGAGCACACATGAACTATTCAGAATTTGTAATTTCTTCCGGGACTTTCTGCGGAGACAGAGGGACATTTCATCAGCCCAGCAGATGTTGGAGAGCAGAGGTCGGGGTCAACGTGCGTTTGTTGTGTAGTGAAAGGGAGGATGACTTCCATCAGTAAATTAACCAGGAGCCTTACACTCGTCATTATTTCCACTGCGAGATCAAGCAGCTCTGAACACAAACAGCTATGCATAAACAGCCTCTATTGAACCCTGAGATGACTTCTTAACAGATGTAAATAAATACTTGAAGCGTTATTGACTTCCAAACATTTAAGCGGTAGGCAGTTTTTAACCCTGATGTGTTATGTTTCAGTTTCTTCATCCTTTACTGTTCAGCGCCTTCAACTGTGTCAAATGTGCTTTTCATTGTGTTTCTCACCCTTCATTACTCCTTCATTAGAAAAGTTCCTGACACTCCTACAGTACAATTAAAAGTCATGGTACACGTTTTCCTCCTGAAAAAATCGAACAGAAAAGTTTGTTTGAACCACTCTGGTGACCCCGAACACATTCTGGCATGAGGTTAAAAACGGCTAAGACGTAGGTGCAAGAAACTCAACTCTCATGGGTCGCTGGATTGAGTCTGCATGCTGCCTGTCGGAGACAGTAGTCGTCAGCACTGAGGACAAAGCGTCGGCATTGAGAAGCGAGCACCTTTTCATGTCTACCGCTCTTTATTTAGCTTCCCGAAGCCCCGCGAGTTGGAGGGCTGGACAGGGGCAGACTCCTCATCAGCTTTTAACCCGAGGCACAATTGGGTTGGCTCATTTGGCAAAGCAAGGCAATTAGAGTGGCCGGGTGAGGGGAGACGGGAGAGGAGAAGAGCGAGAAGGAACAAACGAGAAGAAGACAACGAGAGAGTGAAAGAGAGGGGAAGAGGATGGAGGGGGGAATTGGAGCGGAGTGATTTAAATGGAGCCTGGGGGAGTACATTAAGGTGGGGGTTGATGTGAGGACAGGTCTAGCCGCCGTGAAGAGGTGAATGCAGTGGGGCTGTAATGAGTACATGCCGAGTGTGCTGTTAGATGATTCACTTCCTTCTGTGTATGCTTCATTGTATACCGGCTTTCATGGGAAGCCCTGTGATATGTGCGAAACATAAGTCAGAGTTAAAAAATGAGTCATGGTGAGCCAGGAAGGAGAACAGGTTCACTTTCATTAAGGTTGTGACATAAGTGGGAAAACTTTCAGTTTTTCTCTTTCAAATGCTAAAGTGGATTTTTCACCTTGAAGGGTCCTTGTTTGTGAGGTTTTATTTCTGGATATCGCTGGAGAGCATGATTATCTTGTAGTGTGTATACAGGTTTAGGTAGGTCACTTAAACCTGGTCCTGGTGTTGACACTGACTCAGCCCTGACATCACACCTCCCTTATAAACAACAAGCAGAACTAATTAAATACCAGCCAAAACGCTGACCTCTTTGCAAATATCTAATGTCACAACATGTCCCACTTTGTGTTTTTAAGCTCCCACACTCTCTCAGTGAGTTCTCCGAGGTCGTATCTGATCTACAGGTGGCAGCCGTGTTGTGGAGCTTTAAATAACCGTCAAGACTTTAAAGGACACACGGGAACTGTTAGGCCATCTTTCTGAAGGGACAGAAAATGGACTTACATAACTTTGGGTTTTCGTATGAAACATTCATGATGGCGGGGGGGGGGGGTGCTGGTGGGGCAGTGGTTAGTGCACGCGCCCCATGTGGTGTTGGAGTCAAGACCACATGACCCGAGACCAGGACATACCTGAGACCAGAGTGCTCCGAGACCGAGACATTTAGGGATCGAGACCAAGTCAAGACCAAGACCTAGGCAGGGCGAGACCAAGACAAGACCAAGACCAAGGCAGTGCGAGACCGAGACAAGACCAGGACCGAAGGCAGGGCGAGACCGAGTCAAGACCAGGACCAAAGGCAGGGCGAGACCAAGACAAGACCAAGACCAAGGCAGGGCGAGACCGAGACAAGACCAGGACCGAAGGCAGGGCGAGACCGAGTCAAGACCAGGACCAAAGGCAGGGCGAGACCAAGACAAGACCAAGACCAAGGCAGGGCGAGACCGAGACAAGACCAGGACCGAAGGCAGGGCGAGACCGAGACAAGACCAAGACCAAGGCAGTGCGAGACCGAGTCAAGACCAGGACCAAAGGCAGGGCGAGACCGAGACAAGACCAAGACCAAGGCAGGGCGAGACCGAGACAAGACCAAGACCAAGGCAGGGCGAGACCGAGACAAGACCAAGACCAAGGCGGTGCGAGACCGAGACAAGCTAGACAAAATGCGTTTGAGTCCGAGACGAGACCAAGACCTTCAAAAAGGGGTCTAGACGATGGTCTACTAGCCCCATGTACGGAGGCTACGTCCTGCAAGCTAGCAGCCTGGGTTTGAATCCAACCTGTGGCTCCTATCCTGCATGTCACCCCCCCCCCCCCCCCCCTTCATGATTTCTGACTCTATCCACCGTCCTGTCTCTCTAATAAAGGCACAAAAAGCCAAAAATAAATCTTTAAAGAAAAAGATGAAAAAAAACATCCTTGATGTGAGAACGGGTCAGCATACAGAACATGAACGAATAGCAGCGCCATACCCAGGTCGTGTTTTAGCGGTGTGGTGAGTCTGCGCTAATGCTTCCAATGTGCTGATTACACGGGGGAGGCCTTCCGGCGCGTGTGATCGAGGATTAATTAAACGTCGCATGTTGGAATGGAAATGTGCGCCGGAGCGAGACGGCAAAAGGTAAATGGAGAGTAAAAGTGAAAGTGTGCTGTGAGTAGAATAATGTATGGAAGTGATTAGACCCAGCGGGAGCGCTTAAAACCTGCGTTATTTCATCTCGATTTCATGCATGTACGTACCACGAGGAGTCTCAGCCGGCATAAATCAGCATCTGTGCAAACCGTGAAGAAAACGTTTATTTTTCGATGCTTTCCAATGCCCTGATTCTTCCTTACTTTCCATATTCAGTATGCAGAGGAGTGTATGTGATATTTCATTGATTTTCAAAAAGTGCTCAACCTGACATTTATATCTTCTTGAAATTAATCTGGCATCATTGTTTTTGCTCTTTGGTGAAAGGGCAGAGAAGTGAGAAGTGCACCTTAAAGATGGATGGAGAAGTTATATAAACTGCACACACACACACACACACACACACACACACAAAAAAATAAGAATACAATTTTCATCAGACCTAACCGCCACTGGGAAGCGGCCCCCTCACGTCCTCGGCTGTCAACGGCAAGCTAGAGAATCATTTTCCCCGGCTAAGATGACTGAACGAGATAGAGAGATGGAACATCCAGATTTGAGTGGAAGCTCAGGAGGCGTCCATATGGAAGAGAAATGATGCACAGATGGCTTTAGGAAGAAATGGCGCTAGTTATGCCACTTATAGGATGTGACATCAATAAATCAATGGCAACATTAAGACTTGAGATGTTTGTGTAATTACTGCAAACACACAAGACCGTTACCGGGTGTACTGCCAGCCTCTCTTCTCTGTTTTAGACTTAAGTGCCACCGGGTCAGCTTTGGTAGGAGGTCTGCTCGATTGCTTTCAGAGAGAGAGACAGAGAGAGAGACAGAGGGATTGATTGGAGAAGTAAAGGAGAATGGTGCTTTTCTTTCTCTCTAAACGGAGCTAAATTTATCGTTTTTTTCTCTCCGCCAGAAGGGCGAGCGAGCTAAAGGCCGACGGAGAAACCCTGCTCCCAAACATTTAGCCTCCTCCTCTGTTACAACAAAAAAGAGGCCTCAAAGCAAAAGAAAAAGGCAAAGAGAGAAAGAGAGTGTGAAAGCATGAGGGCTTATGGGAAATGGAAAAATCTTATTATTTTTACAAAGTTAAAAAAAGTAAGATGGATGCACTCTTTAAAAAAGTTTCTTGATTGTTCATGTTCTGTCTCACAAAGAACTTTGACTCACAGACATGTAAGACGAACTCGTTTAGTTGAATTCCATTTTATCTGATCCATTTTTTTTCTAATTCAAGTGGTAGTTTTGTTTCAGATAGAACCGAAATAACCTACAGTAGAATATGAGATATAGGTCGCACCGCTAGAAAAAGAAGAGGGAGAAAGGTTTAAACTGTATTCCTATGGGATGATTCGCATTGTGTTAACAGTCAGAATAAGTCCACAACGTTGCAGTTTGTGTGCGGCTGTGTAGCTCTTTCTGCTAACATCTGTTTACTCCATGAAGAGTTTGCATTCCTGCAGAGACCTCTTAGTATTTTTAGTATTTGTTGCACCAGTATGAAAGTGTGTCGCACTCACATAGCGTGATTAAGCACGATTGCCCCCCCTCCCCTCTCCATTCCCCCGCTGGCCTGCACTCACACTGCTCCAGGACTAACCGGGCCAGAGCACGGTTACCTCTAGAACATAACGTTGTAATACAACACATGCATGTCTTTACGTGATCATGAAGTGTGCTTCATTTACAAGACGGACGGACTCAAGTTAAACAAAGAAACAAATAAAAGCTCCACGTCCGCACATTGGAAAACAACACAGAGAACATGATAGCAACTTCACTGTGTGGCTTATTTTTAGTCAGATACAGACAGAACAATCCAGGATTTCTCGATAATGAAGGCTGTCGACTTTGTGTACCCGTGCTTGTGCTCATGCATGAGCTGTACCGTGCAGAAGCACACCTCTTCCAAGTGTGCCAGGGCCGAGGAAGTGTACCGATCGAAGCATTCACACTGGTCAAACGAACTGGACTTTAGGAGTGAAGCATGCTTGGGCACGGTACAGATTGCCAGTGTGAGTGCGCCTTATACACTGGACTTTATGCTACTCTCATTTTACAGGTTGGTAGTGGTAGTTTCCATTAAACAAAGCAATGTCGTCCTTTTCTAAAATGTCAGTGGCTCCAGTGACCTTGGAGAACTTTTTTTCTCCTCTGAGCTTTTAAGGTTGTACAAAGTGTGGTCAGACTTAATTAACCAGAATAATCCAGAAGTAAGATATTTAACACAGAGAGCTGTGTATTTAAAGGAGCCAGAAGCCTCTGCAGCATAAATCTTCCCCCCTTATCGGCGGAGATTGAATCGAGGGAGCATCTAGATAATTTGATCATTATGCATGCTTCCAGATAACAGAATGCATCGGAGAGGAAAGAGTACGGTGCCTCTTCTTCTTTTAGGGGGAGATAGCAGTTCACAATCACAGTCTTTGCATTTTAATGAGATGTCCACAGGGAGTCGTCCCAAGCAGCCGGTGTACTGTATGTGGGGAACAGCTTTGTTTCTAATTGGCTTTAGAAGTTCGACGTTATGAGTCGCTGCTAACCTTTCCAACAATCCAAGAAAACTCATTTTGCGGCAGCAGCAGCAGAGGTGGTCTTGACCGGGCTCTCCAATGCAAGAAGTGCTTCCTCTTAAGTGCAGATTGTCTTCCTCCACATCCCATTATCCATTGTGTTGTGGTCTGTGCCTCTATATCGCTTTTGAATACATTGGAAGTGAGGAAGGTAATTTTCCATTCGGCTCATTAGAAAGCAGTTTGGCTGCCTTTAAATACAACACAGTCTAAATATTAGTGACTGACTCGTTAGAGGAAGAGTAAACAGAGACGGTGGCTTCTACAGGCACAACAGGAGGAGGAGATTGACTGCTATACTTAGATTAGGAGGTAATAATTGAACCTTATATAACAGCTTCATGGTTGTTTGAGACAATGGATGATAAATCCCGGCTCAGGGGCTGAAAAAAGTTCATCTAATTTCTGCAAAAAGTTTCTACAGTATAGGGGTCAATTACTCAAAGTTTTTCTGTCTTTCACTATCGGTGTCTGGATGACTGTTGGAACACTTTTAAAACATAATATCTTATATTGTAATAACTTATGTCAGTCATATCTTCTTATTGTTAGCTGTTTTACTTCCTGCTTGTCACATACTCTGGGTGAAGTGTTCCCAGTGGTGTTGGGACCGGACAGGTAGAGCTTTCACACTTGCAGAAAACTCCTGATATTTCCAGGAGGAGCTGCATGTGTGAACAAAAATAGACAAATTCTTCGCTCAGATTGAAGACCCCCCTCCCGTCTGACAGGGGTAGCCTCCAGCTGTGAGGAGCATGTGTGAACAGACAGGGCAGGAGAATATCGAGATATCTTGTGTGAAAACAGCTTTTATGGGGACATTTTCCTAGGGGGTAGAGGGCTGGCTGAAAAAAGTAGTAAAGGGTAAAGTGGTGAGAATTGTCCGTTTGCATTCACACATGCAGCTCAGTGCTGAACATTTTGGCTCATTTTCAGGAGTTTTGAGTGAGTGTGAGAACACCATGAATCTCTGCAGGGGTTTGAAGAAAGTCAGGCACACTGTTCCTCACCATGTGAATATTTAAGCTAACAGTTTGCACATTACCTGATAAAAAGATGACCAATAATTTGATCAGACGCCTTTAAAAAAGAGGGCATGCAGTCTGTTTAGTAATGATGTACTATACTTGAGCTGCATGTGAAGTGTGTCGCACTCACATAGCGTGATTAAGCACGATTGCCCCCCCTCCCCTCTCCATTCCCCCGCTGGCCTGCACTCACACTGCTCCAGGACTAACCGGGCCAGAGCACGGTTACCTCTAGAACATAACGTTGTAATACAACACATGCATGTCTTTACGTGATCATGAAGTGTGCTTCATTTACAAGACGGACGGACTCAAGTTAAACAAAGAAACAAATAAAAGCTCCACGTCCGCACATTGGAAAACAACACAGAGAACATGATAGCAACTTCACTGTGCGGCTTATTTTTAGTCAGATACAGACAGAACAATCCAGGATTTCTCGATAATGAAGGCTGTCGACTTTGTGTACCCGTGCTGTTTAGTAATGATGTACTATACTTGAGCTGCATGTGAATATCGCTTGGGTGGAAATAAGCGTGTTTTCTCTCTCGTGTGTGATAGCTCAGGTATTCTAAATCATCCCTTCAAAATGCCTCAGGCTACTTTTCATCTATTCCACACCTCACCTGACGTTTACCTCAATCACTTCCCCCCCAAAATCTGTGCGTTCCTTTAGGCGTGCGTTTGAACTGAATAAATGTGCGAGCGTCGATTAAACGTGCCTGATCAGATCAGGAGCTTGACTGGTAGCTTTTGACCGTGCTGAAGATCTGCAGAAACATGTGGATTCAGCTGTCGAGGTCAGACTCCAGATTGAAATGAATTTTAATGAACCAGAACTCTGTCCACATAGCAGACTCCATATTTGAAAAACCAAAGAAGAAGAAGAATTTCTCACATGTATTGAATTATTTTTTGTGTTGTGCCCAGGATTAGGAATGTAGTTCTATTAGTGATGTTGGCACAAAAGGCAACATTGCGGTCCCATGATGACACAAGATTCCTTACAAGGGGTTCAAAATAGAGAAATGTCCACACACGGCAAAAGGTGAAAAGTCTGCGCTTTGGTACTGGATAAACTTCTGGTGAACTTGTATTCAAGGGCATCGAGAGTTTTCCCCTCCGAGTTGATGCAAGACCTTTGTGCAGTCTGTGGGATGTTCAGGAAGAGGCGGTAAATTTACGAGGGTCTTAAAAAGGAAACCAACAGACACAGAAGTATTCCCTGCGAGGAAACAAACTTCCACAGCCTGCCTGTCTATACCTGGAGGCCGGCCAGCACATATACCGTTTGGCCGGTAATGACAGCTATACGGGCAATGTTGTCTTACCTCAAAATAGCATTTCAAGATGTCTCCCATTTTCATTTTAACCCTCCGCACGGCGAGACGACGGGAGAAAGTTTCACTCATCTCCTCCAGCGTCTGTACAGAGCTCATGCACAGCGCCGCACCAAGCTCAAAGACGCTCTCGATGACGCTCAAGTGGAGCCTCTCTGCGTCTATGGGGCAGATTATCGGGGACTTTATAGACTGTATATTCATGCTTTTTTCCTAGAGGCATGTCTCTGTCTCTCTTTCTCCACCAGTTTCATATACAGTAGGCGTGCAGGGAAGGATTCCTTTGCCTCTGGGAAATAAAGACAGATTTAGCATTTGAAAGAGGCAGATCTGCAAGGTAAGGGTATGTCAGATCGCTCCGAGCCCGCTCTCAGGTGTATTGCTGTCATTTGTTGCAGGATAATTGACGTCGTTCATGGAGGGGGGCTGCTGCCAGTTCTTTTGTTTGCCTCCGATTACTGACGATGTTTTTGAAAATCGATTGACGGGAGAGGCGCGAGACAGCTGACTACTTATTGCCTTGTGAGTCAGAGATAGATGACTGCAGGTCCAATAAGACTCTGCTGTGATTCTTCTTGCCCTGACTTCTTTTTCATCCTGTCTGCAACATGACCCGTCTGCAGTGTCGATCCTCTAACAGGGTTGCCTTTCAGAGATGCACAACTTGAAAGGCTTTTAGAATCAGGAGGTACTTTGAAGGGCCCTGTCAACAAAAAAAGTTTTTCCTTCCTTCTCTTTGCATAGGCAACAGTAAATTGACAGTCAACTTGTCTTTTTAAACATTGAATAACTTAAACTTTTAAACTCTGATTAAAAGAAAAAAAATAGTATTTCACACTTGCAAAAATCGGCAGAATGCCTCAAAGTCATCTCCCAACCTGAGGACGGATCCAGTCCTTCAATGCACTCTCTTTCTCCCACTCTTTATTATATTTTTTTTCCACTTATTCCCGGGCATTGTCACTCTGTCAGATGTAGTTTTGCATGTGTGTGGGTGTGGGTGTGCCGGATCGGGGCAATGGGCGCGGTAACCAAGGAAACGGGGGTTGTGTACGGATCCTGGAAAAGGACAAACTAACTCTCGCGTTTGTGTTTTCACTTAATTGTGGAGAGCTGGGGTTCATGCAGGGAGCAAAGCGAGCCCAAATAAGCAACTACACTTTGGAAAACAAGCCCAAAAACCCGCGACTGACGATATATGCAAGCGACTTTACAGAAAAAGAAACCCAAAGTCGCTTTTAACAAGCGGACTTGGCAACACTGGTCACATCCTGTAGGGTTTGTCTTTTTGTTCTTCTGTACCTCAGAGTCCATGAGAGGACAGATTTCCTTTCTCACCGTTTTAAAATAGAATATAAGACGCCTGAAACACCTGCAGAAAGTAGGGTAGTCTTATATTCGGGGGTCTAGACTTTTGAAATGCCAAATACATTCACAAGCATAGACGGAGCTGCTTATCTGTAGAGGGAGCGGGACCGCCCATGACTGGGGCCGGCTGTCACTCACAGCTGCAGAGCCACGGGGGAGACTCGAGTGATTGTAGGGAACAAAAGTGGCTCCAAAGTAGGACGACTTAACCGGCAACTGAGGCAGAAACACTTCTTCTCCAATTCTAACATACGAGTTATCGATGCAGCAGAGTCGTTGAACAGTCGAGAAATGTGGGGGATGCAGAGTGTAATTGTTAATTATGAAGAGATAGGCTAACAGGAAGTGAGATTTGAACCGTGGTCCTGAGTGTGTGAGTCGACTGATACCTGTGCTCAGACTTCAGAGAGGCTTCTGTCTGTTCAGCACTCTGTGATTAGCCTACAGAAAAAAAACACTCACTCCCCGTTGGACCAGACGGACAACGCTGACTAACACCTGTACTTTATTTAAAAGCTAACATCTGTCATTGTGCACAAGAAAGGTGAGAAATCAGCTGTTGTTAATTCTACAGGAAGTGATGGATTTATTTACTTTAAATGTGACATTTTAATCTACAGATATTAAAAACATGATTTTTGTTTGTTTCATTCTATGAGTTTGTCTAATTTTAGTATGAGTTTGCCCAAATAACTCAGTTCATTGATCAAAAACGAGATCTGGGGGGTCACTGGTAGACGCTTGAGTCCTCAAAGGGAGCGGCCATGGGTTTGAATCCGACCTTTCCTGCATGTCATTGCCCCCCCCCCCCCCCTCTCTCTCTCCATGTTTTCTAACTCTATCCACTGTCCTGTCTCTAAATAAAGACATAACAAGCCCATAAGATTCAGTCTTGAGAAGGAGGGTCGGGTCGTCTGGTAATCGGGGTCGTCTTATATTCAGACGAATATGATAATGAACACGACCTTCAGAGTCAACGCTTGTGCTCATTTCTCAGATATTATACTCATTGAGAATGCAGCCCGCAGTCCACTTGTCCTCCTAACGTCCTCGGTTCAAGAGTCGTTGGACATTTTTGAACGGCCCAGTTGGCCCAGATTACTGGTGGTTAACGTTTGTCTCCCAGACGACTTTCAGGTCGACTTTAAAATCTTTAACTGTCGAAGAATTCAGACTTTGTCCTCTACACTTGTTTGATGATTTTAAGGATCTTTAAGGGTTTTTGTCTTTAACACTCATGTGAGGACATTTCATGAGCATATATATATTTTGATTTAGTCCACTGGCATATGTGAATATATCTGAAAAAGGAGACTTTCTAGGCCTCCTCAGTCGTCTGCCACCTCGCCTTCTTTTGGTGATACCAACAGGTGGCACCAAAGCAAGAAATGTCCTATTCCTAAATCAACCGATTATGAAGATTGACATCAGTTTTGTGCAAATCATGCCGCATTGAAACTGAGTCTTAAGGGACAATGTTTTACCAGAGATGCACCGATTGGGAACACGAGGGCCGATTGACGATACCAATGTCTGAACGTACAACTTTGCCGATCGCGATTCCGATGTTTGTTTCATGACTTCTGTCGGTGTCAGACTCCCACAATGCCGACATTTTTCTCTTGTGTTTGACAACGAAAACAAGTCAGAGTTTGTTCAACAGGTGACTATATCCGCCCAATAAAGATAAAGATAAACTTTATTGATCCCCCATGGGGAATCAGCTCCAGAAACAGGAATATAATTATCAAAAATAACAAGAAGTTAAAAATCAAACATATGTACATCAGTTAAATAAGAAACCTCTTCTCTGATTGGTGTACGAGATGACAGCATTAAATTGATTTGGCACAACAAATAAATCAGCTACTGACATCGGTTCATGCCACAGTACTTACTGATGTGTGGATGTCTGTCAACAGGCCGATATTGATCCATACCGGTGTTGAACAGAAGCATCTGTGTTTTATTCCAAATGTGTAATTAACCAAACACCACAGAAACACTCATACATACTAATGTGATGTTTAAAAAGCTGCATCCTGCATGAATCAACTGTGCGACGATGCTGTTTGTCTTTGATTAGTTTAATTTGGTAAACTGTAACATGCACATCAAGACGAGTTCTGAGAGTTAAAGCACACACCCCCATGATCATTTCAAAGCGTTACATGTCACGACGGCGTGGGGCCATCCCTTGTGATGTTGTATTAATGTCCTGCGGAGGCATTAACTGCGTTATTGGCTGAATAAGTGCATGACGTGGTTGTGTTGTGTGCTTTTCCCCGGAGAGGGATGCTATTTCTTTGACACTGGCTTCTGTGTGGGTTGAGGGATCCCTAGAGACGGCTAGTTTTACTCAGAGCTGTCCAATTTGAAATAGAAGTTCCTCGGGGGGGAAAAGTTGAGAACATCGGGAGGGCTGACACCGCCCCCCTTTACTTGAAAAGATCTTTGAATTTAATCTCCTTTTTTTGTCGGCAACTTGAAGGGAAGCTCAGTTGCCCACTTTCACTGTAGTGTAATCACTGCGGCTCACAAGCGCGCAGCCTCGCTATCTCACGCTCCAGTGAGGAGGAGAAAACCAATACTTTTGCTAGTAAAGGGCTAACAGATTGTACTCTGAACTCTGAATATCTACCCTGCACTCTGGCTGCAATATTATAATAATCACAATGTATGCACAGTGATTTGAACTCTGAAAATGTCAGCAACTGTGTCGCAGCGCGGCCGCGGTTTCTTCTTCCTCTCTCTCTGCATCTGTTGGCAAGTCTGAGCTCCACTCGCCTTATCAAATAAATTGGACAGTGGCTATTTCCCCCGATTGCCTCCTCCTCCACAAAGGTTCTGGCTCACCCGAGGGTCTCCTGCTCATGGCTCTAGCTGATGGGAAAACTACTTAGAATAATTGTCCTCCAAAAGGGACGCCTTCCTCTGCCACTGCTGTCGCCTCTACGCAGCTGCATGTGCATCCTTTCCTGTGTGTGAGGGAGAGAAGAAGGGGGGGGGAGTGGGGGGGGATACTACTTCTAAGGTTACTTGTCAGGATTTCTGTTCAGTATGTTCACGTCTGGCACGGCCGTGTTATTGGATCACTGAAAAGGCCATGTCCTTTATGTGTCTGGTGCAGCGAAAGGGGAAGTTCTTATTTGCCTTGACATCAGTTACAGTATGATTTTTCTTCATCATCAAAACATTTGGCGGTGTAAGCCAATGAAAGGTGGAGGGGTATGTAATATGAATGCCTTTTGATCACAATCAGTTGATGTCTTGGGGGGTCAGGAGATTGGCTCTCAGAATCATAGATTGTATAAAATATGGACGTATAGGACTCGGATTTTCAAGAGTCCATTCATTTTAATCGAGGAGGAAGTTGAGTTGACGGACAGGTTGGGGGACGTTGGAATTGTTTGCCAGCAGTTTTAATCACTTTTATCATCTGTAATCTCTGATCCCGCTCTATGATAAGATCAAATTCTTCCTCACATTCCCGTTAGAGTGAGCTTTACTTTCTGTGGAAAAGCGCTAATTCTCAAAATGTTAGCATGCTAACACACAAGACTAATTAAAGAACCGATCATTTCATTGTATGTTCATGCAACTGAGCGGCACCTCAGAACGTAGGACGGCTGTGCACGGGGTACCCTGGTGGTCATTTACACAAAACTAATGTGTTTGTATAGTTAGCATGAGTATGTATAGTTAGCATGAGTATGGCAGAATGCTAACACATGTTTAGGTTGAGCTTTACTATCCCTCAACACCTTGAAGAAGACTCTCCTGTTTTATAATGTTAAGTCTTGTTTTCCATCATGGCTGTGAGGGAGCTTAAAGTTTCTCAGAAGAATCTGAAATCAGCACAAAACTTTGCCTTAAAGAAGATTCTTGTTTACACCCGTTGCATGCAAATAGACATTTTTGAATTCATCATTTAATTCGACAATCGCGACAAACAATTTATAAAGAAGAGGATTTGGCTTGTGTTTGCGTGAATACTACTTCTAGCTTCTAAAAATGTGAGAAACTGGTGTTCTGGGTTTTAATTTGATTGTAAATGAGTTATCTTTTGATTGTGGACAGCTGTTCATAAAAAAACAAGACTCATCTTAGTAATTAGTGCGCGGCTTTCACTATCGTCTTGCATAACACAAAAAAAGTTATTTGCAAACAAATTGAAATCAGGAGAAAAATCAATCAGAAACTAGTCAATCAGCTTGATTGGATGTGAAATTCAGGAGGCTTTTCTCCTCTTTGGTCCAACTGCATCCTCACTTCAGACACACGCCCGCAGGATTGAATTAAACGGGGGGGCTTAATCTGTTTTACTTCCAGACAACCTGAGCACTATAGACAGAACGTCTACCAAGGTCACATCTAGTTACAAGCAGAAACACACAACACAGAGCTTAAAGCAGCATGTGTGCCAGCAGCAGCTGAACATGACGTCTGCATTGAAAAAAAGCTGCATCTGCAACAATTAAACACTTTCAGTTTCCCTGCATTGCAGAGTACCAGATGTGTCTTAGAATAGAATAACTTTATTGATCCCAAACTGGGACATTGTGGTGTTACAGCAACATGTTATCAGAGCTAATAAAACCATATAAGAATAGATACATAGTAAATAAGCAAAAAATAAATAAATAAATAAAAAAATACAACATTTATTCAGGCTTGTCAACTGATGAAGACTGCACAGCCTGAATATTTGGTAGCCTGAATGAATGTGAGCGTTCAGGACAGTCACGCAGGTTGTGACCGGTCCAAACACATCTTAATCTCTGAGGCAGAACAAACGCAACGAGATGTTTCCTGTTGCTCTTTTGTCTTCTTTGGAATGAAAAATATTTCTATTCGAGCTGGCTTCTTTGCTTCTCGGATGCACAGCAGCACGGGGCGCATCGTTTCTTGATGTTGTGTCTTGTCCTGGTTTCACCTGCTTCTCTTATTTGCATTTTGTTTATACGGGGCAGAAAAACGAACAGTTTCTATGTCAGAGTTTGCAAATAAAAAATAAAAAAACACTGACAAACGCCGCAGACGATCGCCCAACCTGCCTGTGATCCACATCCCCAGATTGCACACCGGCGAGAGTGGATTTTTACCTTTGGGAGACTTTTTAATGCCCCCTCAAACCTATTTCAGAAACAAAAAAACACCACAAGATCTAGAGAGCGTCCTTTCATCTGCTGCAGACACAAACAGCCTCTGTTTCACGGCCTGTAATTGAGCTTTGCAGTCAGAAAGCCAAAAAGCCATGCAGTCAAAGCGAGTAAGAGCAGGAGTGAGATTTTTAGACTTCTAAGCTACCTTAAAGTGAAGAAGAAAAAAAGGCTGAGCCCTCCTAAAACCCCCTCTCCTGTACACTGTAATTATGTCGTCTAGGTCTTTTCCATAGCAACAGACGTCATCTGGGATCTTCCCCCAAGGCTGCAAATATTTATTTAGCCTTCAAGAAGAATCTGCTTTTCCTCTCCCAAACATTGCACTTGTCCTGTCTCTTAGCTCCCGCCCGCTTCTTCTTCTTCTTCTCCCTGCATGAACAGAAATGAGTGTTTAAACGCCGCCTTATTAGATCAGTAGTTAGAAGTGCCTATCCATGCAGCTTCAGAAAAGCCTCTCATCAAAACAACTAAATGATTTTTCCTGCTTCCCTCTGCTTTTTTTTTTCTTCTCCGCTGAATTGTCACATTAGGGCCAAAAAATCCTCCCGACCACTGGGGCCGACATCCCGCTCTGCACACTGTTGTCTTTTTTCATTCCGCATCAGAACGACTGAATTATTGCGTGTGCTGATGATGTCCCCGCCGGCCGAGCCCAGCCGAGCCCTCTCACATGGCCCCCGCTGCTCTGTTTACTGTGACATGGGGCGTTCTCTCTCGTTAATAATGAGCATTCGGCTCTTTCTTTTTTTTTTTGTGGCATTTTTGCATCACTCTGCCGAGCGAAAACATCTGTGGTGATGCGCCGCTCCACGTCTTCATGATCCAGGCCATCTTGTGCGAGCCCACATATTGACACGGACACCTCTGTCGTCTGCAGGGGCCGTAATGATGACTTAACGAGGCTGTTATGGGATCTTAGGGGGGCCGGCGAGGTGCTGAAATTGTCATTAAGCAAACAAAACAAAACACACACGCAATCGCAGCGCTTTGCACTTTTTAAAGATAGCTCACCAAGTTTATCTTTTTCTCCTCCCGTCATTTGTGGTGAGCTCTCTCATTAACAGCAATATCTGTATCTGTGCTGTTTCTATTTCACAGATACTGTCAGCTGTCAAAAACTTGTCAGAAATGTCACAATACTGCCGCAATTACGCTGGCATCTTTATTTTTTGCCTTATTTCCCGCTGATCGTCTTTTGTTTTTATACGATATTTTGGGATCCTCTGACTATTTCTGCTCCGTCTGAAACATAGTGTTGTGTTAATAAGAACGATGTGTCTTTCTGTGTGGACCTGATCGAGTCTCAGCAGCGTCCTGAAGGGACTGCAGCCTCCCAGGTTTTTTGACTTTCCCCACAAACAACATATACTGTACATGGTGCCCTTTTCTTTGAATATTTCCATCTCTCTGATTGGCCGGTCAAGAGCTGCATTACTCAGAGATGGCAGTCTCTAACTCTTCAGCATCTCTTTAAAGATGTAATGCAAAGAATGAGCTCTAATTTAGATCATGCTGGTCATAGGTAACGCATATATGTTTTGCACAAGCCGAGACTCCCTTACGAGGAAATGTTGATTAAATCAATCATTATTTGTGTAGCACCGATTCATAACAACTGAGCGTCGGGGTGTTAAGCGGTAGTAGCAACAGATCACCTCACTGAAGGTTGGCGGAGCTCTGTCTACTTAAAAAAAAGAAGAAAAAAAATGAGATTCTCCACTATTAAAATGATCATTGTTTCTCAACATTCATGTTCAGAGAAAATAATTTTTTAAGTGAGGGATGCTTTAATGTCTGTTTCCTTGTTTGCTTTTGTTTGTAATGATATTGAAACAAATGTTCCCAAAGCACTGAGCACTTCTTCTTCTGCAGTGTCACTCCTCTGTTATATCGTTTCTTTGATGAGTTCTGCAGATAACCATTAGCACCGTATGTGTATCTGTGAGCTGGTGCCCCGGTTTTCAGATGTAGGTTAGGTTCACCGTCAGCCATGTTGCTCGTTCTTATTGCTTCAGATGCCATGTGGAGCTTTCAAAGAACGATGTTGCATGTGTGACATCACTGCCGTAGTGTCTATGTACTGCTACCACACAGTCTTGACATTGACTATTTCATGTTCAGGTATCTGCGTTGTACCTCAAAGTCCTCGGAGAACAGTCAGTAACACTAGAATGCTAAGTGCTCAACTTTCTGATCCTTACACTGGACATGGTTGGATCGACAAATGATGTTGTGTTTGTTCTGAGCGGGAGGTCAATCGACGGTTCAGTGAAGCTCTGCAAACCAGCAGCAGCCACACTGAGGCTCTAACGTGGTGCAGTTCACTCCCATGTCATTGGAAACATAAAAGCTCTGCAGTCACATCCACGAGTGGCCCGGGACAAATAAAAAAATCTGCACTTATTTTGAATTATACATATCTTTATGGAGAGGAATTTGTTGTGTCTGCAGCAAAGTTTGTGTGCAAAGTGCCCCCTCAGAGGAGCTAATGGAGCTTCTGCCTGCAGATGAGTGCGGGAAAAAAATGACTCTGCTGGCCAAATTTAGCTGCCGGGTATAGGGGCCCTGTTTCTGCTGTAATGCAAAGGGAGTGCAGCTAATGCCTCTGAGATGTTCAAGTGCTGACATTTTAGTTGTTTATTTACTTTTTCTTCCTTGTTTCATGCATCGCTAAAGGGACATCCGCGAGGCTCCGGTCCATCCATCCATCAGGGTTTTGCTCTCTACATTGGTGGCACTGCAAAATGTCCCGTGGGCTGCAGTTGCAACCATCGGTGGAAAGAAAATGTTTGTCCGCAAGTCCCACTCAGCCGCATAACATGCCGCTGTTGAATGCCAAATGTGGGTCCAATGTGTGCGGCGGCGCCGGCTGCACCGAGAGGAAGGTTTTAGCTTGTTTCATGTGATCATTGCACATGGGAAATGTAGTCCCAGTTGGATGAAATGCAAAGACCACAATGAGGAGGTTTGTCTGAGAAAAAAAATAGGGTGTTCAGATTCTCTTCAAAATGAATATTTTGTTTGTATGCTGACAAGCACTCGCTCTAGTTTGACCTTTTCTTGGTGAGAGGAGAGAAGAGTGATAATTAGTATCTGATGTTCACCCCGAGAGGACGGACATTTGGAGGCCTTTTTTTCCCATAAAAAAAAATCAGTCTGATATTTCAAGTGTCATTTATTGATTCTTTTATGGACAGTTAAGGTTTGTTTTTTTGTCATTTTTACCAGGATATTGAGCTGTGAAGAAAATGTTTGTGCCCATCAAAATGCAATGAAGTGTTGAAATCTATTTCCCAAGATGTGATAGTCTCTCGTTAGCCATGTCGGAGCTCATTTTAGTCGTGATGCGTTCACAGATCACAGGAAAATTCCAATATGACATGCAGGGATGATATCCAAAACTACTAAAATAAGTCAATTAATTAATTCCTAAATCAAATCACAGAAAAAACATCACAAACAGCTACAGACAAGGGACCAATAAATGACAGGTAAGAGCTACATTTGGGAAATACGATCCAAAAAAAGAGTTCTGATTTATCAGACAAATACATGATTTCAAAACAACAATAATAAAAAAAAAAACAGTCCACCTTTGTTGGAGTAATCCTTGAAAAGAAAACCACAGAATCACGTTGTGAAGTTTGTTTTCCACTTTCTCGGCCAGAGAGAAATAAACCTGTCCTCCTGGAATAAAGTGTTATCATCGGGCCTGACATCTTTCTGCAACATTGCAATACATACAAGTAAAGTATAGTAAGTAAATATGTCTTAATTTGTCCTGATGAAAGCGGCACAGATTGGGTCTAAAAAGCTCGGCTTTAATGTTTGATATTCAGAAAATGTTTCATCATTGTGGCGTTCTTTACAAAGCTAACGGGGAAAGTGGACGCAATGATGTGGAGGCCTTTGAAAACTTGTGATTGAAGTTAATCAAGCAAAGAGCAAAGTTTGCACACCAACCTCTTATTTTGTATCTTGTATCTGTAATATATCTTGAATCACGGGAAAGACTCAAAGTCTGGATGAAGAGGAAGTGCAGCTCTCCGTCGTGACTCGGCCCCTCACAGTAAGAATGTCTGATCTTTTGCATCTCTGTGGTTCAAAGGCAACGAGAGAAAATGTTTGAAAAAAGCAGCTGGTGGATAATCCAGTGGGGAATAAAAGTCCTCCCCTTCGCGTATCTCTGTCACACATGTTTGGGCAGCGTTTATATTTGATGAAGAAACATGGAGATAATGCCCCCCGTGTTCAGGCATGCAGCGTCACAATGCACTTCATTTTCTGCTCTCATGCTCCCGAGGCGCTCTGGAGATATTCACACACCACCGTGACATCATCATCATCATCCGTTAAATACTCGCTTAAAGGAGAAGAGCAGTGGTATGGCTTTTACCACGATGGTGATGGTTACAACGTGCCCGCTCGGTTTTATTGGTTTATTGATCAGCGCTTAGTGATGTGTCGGCCTCGAACGACCCGGCTATTTGCTGGCTTTTCTTATGTGGACAATGAGTTTCCTCCTTTTGGTTATTTAATACACCACAGAATAAAGGGATGATAAGCACTCTACAATTCTACAATTCACTTAGCAGACTCTTTTATCCAAAGCGTCGTACATCAGAGAGTAAGAACAACACAAGCAAGGATCTAGAAAAAAGGGAACAATGTCAGTAAGAGCAAACGATCAGCTTTGAGTCTGATTGGACACACAGGTGCTGACAGGAAGTGACCAGAGGCAAAGCACAACATTGAGGGCAGTTCTTGAGAGCTCTAATCAGTATAGAAACCATCTTATAAGTCGTCGTTATCAAACAAAAACCATCGTCATTACCATCATCATCATCAATAATATGGAGACCATCATCATTAAGTTAGTAGGTATTCATGAAAGAGCTGGGTCTTTAGCTTTTTCTTAAAGGTGCAGAGGGACTCTGCAGATCACATGGAGTTTGGAAGTTCATTCCACCACTGGGGGGCGACAGAGGAGAAGAGTCTAGTCAGATCAATATCAAGAATGTTGTAAGTGCAGGAATTAAGATGCTACCCAGCGGACCAATCACAGGGCTTGCAATCTGTCTAATTTTTTTGTAGTTTCATTTTTGAGGAGGTGCGAGTCGACTGCGTAGGAACAGGGCTACGCAAAACTACAGCCATGCTTTGGGGTAAATTCAGAAATGTAGATCATGGGGGTCGTTGCTGTGCTGACAGGTGTGCACAGCTCAGCTTCAGCTCCACCTCTTTGCCTCTAGATTGCTTGAAGATAAAGGTGGAGATTGCATTTCCAATATGGCGACTGCCATTTTTGTCCTTCAAAACACGTCTTCACAATCCAGTGGGTGACGTCACTTATGACTGCGTCCATGTTTTATACAGTCTGTGGTTCACACACTTTAACAAAATGTCCTGCTGTTAAAAACACATTTGTAATAATAAGCTGCTGCTAATATTCCTCCTTCTAAAAGAACATTTGCAAACACTTCAGGATAAAAGAGAGAAGCACTTTGTTGAAGGAGATCGATCTTCAATTTAAAGAATGAAGTCTAATGTTTGCCTCGTCCTTTAAAAATGCCGTGTCATCGTCTTGTTTTGGAACAATGAGCAGACATTCCCAGTGATCTGCCTCCTCATTTCCTTCAAACATAACCAGCATTGCTCAGAAATGAAGGACAGAAACATCCGGGAGCAAATGGCATCATAAACACGTCGAGGTGTAAAAAGAAAAAAGGCATCCAAGAGAATGACAAAGCAGTTTTATAATTGCAGATTTTGGCACTGTATTGTAGTATCTTACCTCAGCATTGGATGTTTTTGTTGGCGCTCTGCTCTAATTATCTGGCTTGCTCATCTTTTTTTCCGTCAGAGCTCGACTTTATTGTTTGTATTAATTACAGAGCACTGCGAGCCGGCGCAAAGTGCTGCTGATGGTACATGAAAGACAAACAGTTATGTTTGGGTTTTAGCCGACTTGTTTTACGGCTGTTAAAAACGATAAATGTGCTGTTGTTAACTATGCCACTACTTTTTTTTTAGGAGCCATATTTATCCCTGCCCTGCACTGCACAGCTCATTTTCACCTGCGAGAAATAAATCATTTTTTTTTGCGAGCCAGCAGCTGCAGTTTCAGACGTGTAATCTGCTCTGTGATATTTCCCCAGCTTCATATTCTAATTTCCAGAGCCTCCCATTAAAAAGTGTGTCCCCGACAAGCCTCTCTCCCCGTCGTCTGGATTTCCAGCTGTACGTCTCCACGCCGCTGTCGGGGCAAACCTCAGAGCTGTTAACTGGCGACGATAAACATCAGTAGTGCTTGAGATGATTGATAAGATTGCCGCCTGATATCCAGGAGTGAGGCTGTGTTTGTCACCAGAGAGTTGTAAGAAACTATCACAGTGTTTGTGATGATTCATATTTTTTAGGGAAAACAAACTAGATGCGAGTTCAGATCGTGTTCGAAGGAGTATTAACTGGGGAAATTACTGGTTGAAGTCTGGTTTCCCATTATTCTCCTCATGATTAATCAGGGATTTATTGAAAGGGCTCGAACACTTTTAGCTTTTTAGCTGTGCTTGGATGGTGTGCAGACACCCACTACCAAAGGCATCCAAAGCCTGAAAGTTCACTCATAAAGAATTCAAATTAAAGTGTCCTCAGACTGCTGCTGTTGGCAAATACCTGCGCACTCACACTCACCTGTGCTTTGGGGATTACGGAGCGTACTGTCCAGCCTTAGCGAGGTGTCATGGGTCTAACTGGATAAAAACATCGATGAAGGGATGTTCCCACTTGAAAACCTCGGAGATGTCCTGGCTCTGGCCGCCCATTGGTCTACATAGTTGGGGTTTGGGGGGCTGATGGGGGCCATGTGGTTAGGGAGGTAGTATCGGTGTTGTCACTACCTGGCTGGCTCGCCAGAAAGGAGCCCGAGTCTGTTGAAGGTGGCAAAGCTGGTTGTGGTGCAATTTATGGCCATGTGGTAGGTTATGTAACTTATCAGTAGAGCATAGAGCCATAACTGGGATGAGGGGTCTCTTCACTGAGCGCTTCACCTTAGATTAGAGAACACGTTTCATGAGTTTAGTTCAAACGTTTTACTCTTGAACTTGAAAGACCGTAAAGTCTTTAAATGTGATTTTTCGCACTTACATGTAATAGAAATCAAGTATATCCTCTGAAAATAACTCTGTGAGTCATGACTGTCTACAATGGGTGTAACACCCGAGTCCCACTGTCTGTGATGTTTTCAGAGTTTTCAGAGTCCTATCTTCACTTTGTTTACATCGCCGGGACGGCCGGCTGACTCCTCCCCTCGTGTATAAAAGTTGTTTAATTGAGGGACTAGAGAAAAGAAGAATAACATACTGTACTCACTGCTTAACTGTGTTTCTAGATCACGCTCATTTCAGGTAAATTTACATGCAGTGTGAAGATACGAGCACAATAAAGATCGCTAGCATTAGCATGCTAACACAACAATGCAGCGCGATATAAAGCCTTTAAAGTTCAAGTTAAGATATTTAAAGATTCCAACAAAGGTGATGAATCTCGAGTGTACCTAAGTAATGGTTATTCCAAATAGAAAACAAAGATGAATGAAACTGGAAAAGCTGAGTGTTCGGCTGAATTGGGTTCCAAATAACACATCAGACCTCCTTTGAGGAACCTTGAATTGGTTTTGTCCGATGCTTTGTACCATCTGAGGTCCAAACTGCTCAACTCATTTTATTAAATAAATCTGATTGGTTGGAAGATAAACATTTGGGTTATCATTTCCCATTGAGGAGGAGGTGGTGGGTCCTGAGGATAGACCAGTTGAGAACCACAGGTCTCGACTATTAACAGTGTATGTCATTGTAGCTATTTAAAGAGATTAAAATCGAATACTTCTTTTTCTCCCTGCACAAACTCATTGTGTAAAAAATCCCTCTTTTGTGACTGCTCTGCTCTCTGGGACTTTCTCTTCAAACATATAAATACTCTTTAAATGGGCCATTAAGGAAACATTCAAGTCTTGGGAGCTATGATTTGATTTAATCCTGGTTTTGCATATTTTATTTAGTAACAGTAGCCAGTTTGATTAAATTTCAGAGTGTGGCGGGCAGTGAACATGATTCCTGGCAGAAAGTGTCATAACTGGGTCATGTGGACGTGGGCCTCTCTGCCCAGTGGAGAGAAATCCAAACACATGAGTACAAGCACAACACGGAGACACTGCAGGCTGCAAAGCAGGGACCGGGAGGATGTTAGTAAAAGAGTGTGCACAATGATGAAGTGAAGGATTTCAAGATTTGGTTTGAATTGATGCACAAGTGAGGCTTTCACTTTGAGCTTTTCAAGCGGCTGAATACTGACTCTGCTCAGGCTGAAATATTTGTAGAAGAGTGAAAAAAGCAAGGGAGAAAAAACAGAGTATGGTATGAAATAATGTCATCGTTTGAGGATAGATGAGCCACATTTTTGCAGGATAATCTCTCCCATTTCCCTTTGTTTGTTCCATGAAATGAGTGGAAATAAAACTGATATCTGTGAAATCAAGATCGAAAAGTTTGTAATTAAATACCATACCTCGTAAATTTCTTCAATTTACAATTTTTTCATTACTCAAATAGAGCGGGGTTGCACTTCTGCCCCTTGTGGCAAAAAAGAGGAACTTCAGAAGAAGTAACAGAGGTGTAATGAGGAGAAGACGGCGCTGTGTGCACGCTCCCACAACGCAGTAACACAATGTGAAAGCACACACAGACACCAATATCACTCTGCTGTGGGTGCAATGTGGAAGTGCAAAAACAAATTCATAATGACGCTTTATTACAGCGCTGTTATCGAATCACAATCTTTAAATGGTCGATGATGGGTTGAAAAAAAAAGAAGAAAACTCCTTTTTGTCGTTTTCTTTCTCGCCATTTTGCATTTTTTATTGGATAAAGATAAAGATAAAGATAAACTTTATTGATCCCCCATGGGGGAAATGTTTTTGTTACAACAGCTCAAGAAAACAGGAATATAATTATTAAAAATAACAAGAAGTTAAAAATCTAAAAATATGTACATAAAACAGCTGAAGAAAGACAGGAAATGTTGAGGGATGACATGTAGAAAAGGGCCGAGGTCATAAAGGATCCCAAGTCTCTGTACATGTGGCCCGCAACATAACAACCAGGCTGTCCGGCGCCCATTCTTTTCTCCCTTTTTGAGCTGTAATTACAGGAAGGAAAATACATTAAAAACTTTTTTTCTTTTTCTCCTCACTTACCTCTTGACCACCTGTCAAATACTGTTAACAAAGTAGGCCGCACATTCCCAGGAGCTGAAGAAGTAATTTTCTAATTATCGCTGATTGATCGCTCGTTGACCATTCTTTTGTTTCTCGCTGATTTCCCCCACTAAATAAAAAAAATAAAAAATGTGAAAACTCCAGAGAGGATAAGCAGGCAAGAAATCACAACTCTGGCCATGAATGTGTGTTGACCAAAAGCGCTCCTGTTTAGCAGTCTGTAAGCCAACTCCCGGGTCTAATAGGTGTTGCCATGGCAGAGGGAATCTGTGTGGAATGACTAAGTAATAGCTGGAGTGGCTCGCACGGCCTCTCCACTTTCTTTTTTTTCCCCGCCCGTGTAGCAGCAGCTCGGCTCACACACACATTTTCTGAGAATTTCGGGGGGTGTGCATTATTGCTGCGCAGCTTTTTCCATTTGCAATGCTCTTTCATTAATCTGCATTAACACTGTTCAATGGGGAGCCTGATTCATGCGACGCTCCCAAGGGTACCATTTCATCCCCCTCTCGTTTGTGGTGCAAAGATGAAGCAGGGTGCGTGAAAAAGGGGGCCGCCGTCTAATTAAAAACAACCGTTCGGCACAATATGCGGGCGCTCTTAAAAAGATTATGATGAATATTTGGTGTTTTTTTTTTTTAAACTGTTGGTGAGTGGAGCTAATAAATGTAAAAACAAGTTTCTCTCATCAGGGTTGCATCTCTGCCAGGAAATGAACTAGAAATTTTTTTTCATGGTGATAAAATGTAAGTATCACCTCTTATGATCAGCAATTTTTACGAGCAGTGATCAAGTAAATCAGGTCACCTCATTTAAACGAGAGTCTGAGGGCATTGAGTTTTCCTCCTTTTCAGCTTCACATCAAAGGCAACACACGCCTGATCGGGAGGATTTCTTCAACATTACACGTCTCCGTTTCATCTGCCTCGTGACGCCGCCCTGTCAGATAATTACTGTATCTCCTCTTAATATGGGAGGCTTGATGAAAGAAGACAATAAGAGCTGCAATAACCAGAAACAATGTTTGTTAAAGCTGCAACCTGTGAGAGCTGCGGCGTCTGTTTACTTCAGGCTCATTGGAAAAGCAGAACGCATTTAGTTTTTTTTGTCTGATGGGGAGGATTTGGAGCATGACGTGTTGAGGAGAGGAAATGCAAAAGCAAGTTGAGTCAATGTTGTATAGTGTAGATCACAATGTCATGAATCAGATTCCCTTAGCAACCCCCACCTCCAACCCACCCCGCCCACCTTTTCATTAATATTTGACTTGCCAACCAAAAAGCTGGAAAGATAAGGCACAATTTAAGCACATTTTTTTAAAGGTCACATATCCTCCTCCTCTTCTTCAGTTTAAATAAGTCTCAGAGCTCCTCAAAACATGTGTGTGAAGTTTCTTGTTCTAAATCCACTCTGATCCTGTATTTGATCATGTCTATAAACCCCTCTATTTCAGCCCTGCTCAGAACAGGCTGTTTCTGTGTCTGTACCTTTAAATATGTAAATGAGCTGTGTCTGACCACGCCCCCTCTCTGGAAGGGCTTGGGTGTACTCTGTGCTTTCTTGCTCCATGTCCTATTGTTTACGGTGAGAAGGCAGACTCAGAGGGCAGAACAAACACCTAGCTGTGGGAGTGTCACCCACCTGGGGGAGGGGATACTGCCCTTTGTGATGTCATGAAGGGAAAATCTCCAAACGGCCTGTTTGAGCACACATTTTCTGAAAAGTGGAGCAGGCAGAAGACATAGAGGATGGACTTTTCTCATCATTAGGGGGTTTGTAGACGGACTAGAGACACATGTTAGAGTCAGAGAAACATGGTGAAGTGAATTTTAGACTTTAAATTAAGGTGACAATATTCAGCTTTAACTAGTAGCCTATTAGCTAATTATTAGCATACTGGCTGTTTAGTAAGCACCTTATTCTACACGACCATAGTCTATACATAACAGGTCATTAACTGAGAGTTTGCCCTCACTAACCTCCTTATTAGCACTTATTCTAATAAGTCAGGAAGTTGTTTTACATGAATTAGGATCTTAATATGATTTGCTCAGTATGGCCTTTATAAGGTAGAAGTACCTCGTTGTGTCTGCTTCTTCTTCTGCGTTTATCCAAAGTTAGACCAATGGTTGTGGTTGACCAAAAGTTAGGTTGAGACAGTATTTTCAAAATGGCACCTGCCAATCGACGGGCTTTGAAAGCCTCCTTCAGTAACTAATGGGTGACGTCACTGAGACGATGTTTATGTACAGTCTTCAAGTTCTGGCCAATACGCTAACAATAGCTGTTATTTCAGACAGTAATGACTTAAGGTCTGTTGGGTTGTTAATCTGTTAATTTGGTGGATATTTTTACAGCAGTTATATGAACTAGGAAATTCAACCCAAGAAAGAATCAAATTGTTAATTGCTCAATGGCTAATTATCCATTAATGGTTTTTAATTAACATGCAAATTTTCCAATTACCACATTCTAAGATACAATAAGAAGCAGAGTGGAGGACTGTGCTCGTTAAAACACGGGGCTCTGTTTGAGATGTGTGCCTGTTTCTGTCTGAAGACGGGGGGGCGAGGGGGGCGGGGGGGGGGACACATCTCGGGCTGAAAGTCAATTGCTTTCACAAAATCATGGATGAGTGGTCGACGCACTGAGCGCAGGTTAGCGTAGCAAATGGAAACACCTCGGCGGGGGGACTTCAGACATTTTTCTTTATCTGTCAAAGAAATAAATGGAATGATGTGGAAGATGCTGCTGAAGGAGCCTCGGAAGTTTTCCGTCGAATGCAAATGAGGGACACTTGAGGGAAGAAGAAAAAAAGAGGATTTGGGGTAATGCTCTCAGTGAAGTTTGTCCAGACTGAGCTTTTTGTTTGTCTTTTCGGAAATGCCGTGATCTCAGAGGAAACAACTGTGTTTTCCTGCAAACACGGTCGAAATCGTTCAGATCCTTTAAAGTTCTGCAGGAAATTCAGAATTGGCCTCAAATTCTCAGAAAGCAAAGCCGCAACCTTTTGGTCTCCACTGCCTCCATCGTGTTATAATTGCAGAATCTGTAGACGACTTTCTTTGTTCCTCTCGGGCTGCAGGGTTAATGCTAACGTAACCGTCGAGAAGGCAGACAAACAACAGCCAAACACGTGTTAATAATTCATCTCTTTCTCGTATTTCATGGGAATGAGACCCTCGGATCAATAATCTCTGTTGGCTCTGCATGTCTGTGGATCATCTTTGTTTGTTTCCACCGGTGCAGGAGTCGGGGCGTGGCTCTGTGGTCAAATGACCAGAATCACAATAACCAGGCAAACAGTGCTTTTGTTTTTGTGTTTTTTTCTCCTCTCTCTCTCTCTCTCTCTCTCTGCTGTTTAGTATTCAGTTCCTGTGGACGCCTTAATAGCTCGTCAAGGTAAAGTCACAGAGGACAGCTGCCAAAACCGGTTTTCTACCCAGCTGATTGAAAAATCTAATTATTCGTCATTGATGTGAAGAGTCTCCTGGCTCTTGGTTTTAAGGTAGAAGAAAGCAGCGCTGTCATCAAGATTCACATTAAAAGGCGAAGCAGTTTTCTGGAGGCTTGCAAAGTTTCCCCCCAGCTGATCCCCGATTCTTTTGTGAGTTGCAGCAGGTACGAGCCAGAAAAGGTTCAGGAAATCCTCCCTGCTTAACGCTCACAGTTTGAACATCTTTTTTTCCAACATTTAATATTTCCATTGGTGTAACTCTGCCCACGTGTAAATCAAAATCAAAGCCGACAGTTTTTACAAAAATGTGACACTACTTGCTGCACACCAAGCTCAGAGCTGAATTATCTGCTAAACACATCATATCAACCCTTTGAATCTCTCTAGATTTTGTATATATTTGTTCCATAGACTGTGTATAGGGAGTGGATATTGTGAATTCTACAGTTTTTCACTAGGGCATTAGCCATCTTGGATTTGTGCAGCCAGAAGTGACCTTACAGGGATACTTCCCCCGTTTGCATTAATCTTTGTATCAGTAGTAAACTGGTAGTATTTTTGAATGGTCGTGCATCCCGCCCTCATTTTCCACTGAGATGTGAAATCTTTGTATTTCTGAGTCTGTAAAGGAGCTTCCAGTGACGCAAAATGACGATTTTTGCGTCACTGGAAGCTGTTGCGGTTAGCGGGGTGAAACTACAACGCTAGTTCCTCATATTTTCGACCACTGAAGCTACAGACCAATCACAGATCAGTGGGTGGGAACTCACCATATTCACCGCCATATTGCTTGGAAGCTATGCTAACAGGCTCTATGGAGAAAGCTGATTAATAAAGTATTTCTGATTCTGATGCTGAAATAGAGGACCTTAGTGGGAGTGGCCTGCGGTGCTGTGCATTCTGGGATTTGGTGTCTTTCATCCACATGAGCCAAAAAGACACTTTCTGCCTTTTCTCGGCCAAGAAGGCGCCAACTTCAACATGTATTTCACATTTCTACATATATGACCCAATGTCAATACAGATTCATGTTTCAACGGGTGAAGTATCCCTTTAACAAGGTGGGCCTTAAGATCTCTGGCATCCTGCTACCACCTGTCAGTCAATGTAGTCACACACCTATGTTTGCAAATTTATGAATAACTAAGGCTTAATTAAATCGGAAAGGACGAGTTTGAAAAAATTCACCACCTGTACAGTGTGTACCAATAAACACATGAGCTATACAGACCAGGCTGTAAACATGTTTATTCTGCTGTAAATGGATGTTTAATATGGGCTCTCTTGAGGCAGCTAGCCTCTAGTGGACACTCGAGAAACTGCAGTTTGTTTGTTTTTTTTCCACTTCCTCATTGGTTTCATCTTGAACACGGAGGTCGCTGCTTGGTTATATTTCATGTCATGAAGGAGTCTGTTTGATCTCTTCTCTGCATAGTTACACAAAGTAATGTGTGGGCGGGTTTCAACGAGTCTTGAGGGTTGGACGCATGTTTCTTAGTTTCACTTCGATGAACTAATTTCCTGGATATGATGTGAGACAAGTGCTTGATAAGTACTCACATTTTCATCTTGATTTTTTTTCTCCCGCATTTGAACGAGGCGATATAAATGTGGATATATAAAACGTCTACACTTTAGTTCTCTGTGTTTTTAATGTGACTTCCAGAGATATAAGTAGTCCTCCATGTCCTTGAGCAAAGAGTGTGAACCCCTTCCCTCTCCGGGGTTCCTCTGCTCGAGCTTCATCTGACCTGCCTGTACAGTCTGTTCTCCCTGAGGAGGGGAGGGTTATAGGATGAAGTTATCCTGATATCATGTCATATAAGGAAGTCCAACACTGTTTCATCTGTGATTTGTAGGATTTAAAAGTTGTGTGTGTTTCTAAACCATGCACTATAAATCACAGTGTTTCAGAAGTAAAAGCCGTAGAAATGTCCGGTGGGTGCGGCGTAAATCCTGGAAGATTTGATTTTATAGAAAGTGTTCTTGAACACCGTGACCTGAGGTGGTCCGGGGCCTCCTGGCCTCATGTATCATCACACTGCCATCTCCATTCATCTCTGTTATTGATTCATCTGTGGAATTGCTTCTGCCATGACGCAATGCGAGAAGGATGGGCTGCAGCACACAGAGGGTTGCGACCTCTGACCTCACACATAAATCCTCCACCTCTAATAAAATTGACTCATCCTCGTTTTTTTTTTCCCCCCTCCCTCTTCTCTATTTCCTGCAGGGTCAAAGCGAAGAAAGGGGTGAACCTGATCCAGACTAAGTCCAAGAACGCCCAGTGGAAGGTGGAGTGGGAGGTGGTGTCGGGCGCCAAGCATTCCATCACCACCATCGATGTGAACAAGAACAAAGCAGTCAAACAGGGGTAAGTCAACAGCCCGGGGCCTAAACACACTCCGTCTGTCTTACAAACTACTGCAGCTGCAGAGGGTGATTCCTGCTCTCCGCTCCTGCTGCCATATTTTTCTTCCTTAACAATCGGCACAAAAAAACCCTCCCAAAAAAACGTTTCTTTGCATGTAGCAGTCACAGCTCACACTCTGATTAAAGGCAGCTTTTAAAGGCGCTCACTGCTCGCTGTAAACGCCTCAGGAGCTGCAGAAGATAAAATACAGCGTCGGCCCTCAGCAGAGACTAAAGCACCCCGCACTTTACAGCACAGAGCTGAATGAATGGAGATGTTATCGGGGTTCAGTCGCTCTGCATCTGCTCTTAATTCAGCCCTCTGTAGAGTGATGAAGTGGTTTGACTGCAGGTATTAAAATACCTTCAAGATGAGATCCTGTCTAACAGCTGTAATTATGCCAACTTCCTCAAAGAGTCACAAAAACAAATCACAGTCCTGCGGCGCCTGGCGGGACTGTAATAGACTCTGTGCGGGCAGATTTTTACGGGAAAAACAACTTAAGAGTGAAACAAGAGATTTGTGAGCTCAATTTGCACTGAATGGTTTAACAGCCTATAAATGAAGTTTGACCCTACTTTTAGAAAAGCAGACACAAAAAAGTACCAAACACATGTAAACAGGGAGAACAATAAGAAACAGCTACTTTTTAAATATCTTAACAGGATTTTTTTACGTCATTTTTTCAACTTTTTTTTTAATCGATCGTCTTAGCAAATCTGTCTTGACTAGTCGAGGTTTTAATTTTGATCCTTAATGATTAAAAGTAGAAAAAATGTCTGCTGTTAAACAATCTTTTTTTTTTCCAATGGCAAATGATGACATTCAATAGTTAATCATGATTTATAGTTTTTTTAATTATATGTTTGAAATTCCACTATTTTGCATTTCAATATAGTTTTGTCATGCTTTTATTTTGTAATTTTGTACTATCTTAAAGAGGACATATTCTCCCCCTCCTCCACCTTTTCAAACAGCCCCCCTGTGGTCTAAATGAAACATCTGTGCTGTGCTTTGGTCAAAATATAACATGAATCAAGCACCAGAGGAGGTTTGTGACCCTGCATAAACCAGCTCTCTCAGAACGCTCCGTTTTGGTGTGTGTGTCTCTTTAAATGCAATGAGCCCCCCCCCCCCCCCCCAAGTTTTCCCCGTAGACATCACTCCTCTGTAGCAAGAATAAAAATGGAGGACCTGCACTAAAGTTTTGTTCTAGGCTGGGGATGGAGTCCATTGGTGGAGATACCAGGGGACAGAATCCCACTGTGACATCACAAGGAGAGCACATTTGAAACAGAGCATTTTTCTCTGTGTTGTAAGACTTATGCAGACCACAAACAAAGGACTGGATGGTTTATTTCACATGTTGTGGGTCAGTAGACTCTCAGGTTACCCAAACATATGTTCAGAAACACTGTTTTCATAATATGTCTCCTTTAAGCAATGTCAACCTAATGAATAGACCGTCAAATGGAAATAGACAATTTCATATTTAAGTCGCTGAAAAACCTGAACATAATCAGATTGGGATACTGAAGAGAGAGACCTCTCCACGCGTAGGAGAGTACAGATTTATTTTCAGTCAAGGGGAAATGAAAACAAATATGATTCCGGTCAGATAATAAAACTATTATTAGCATCAGTCTGATTTTCTAAGAAGAGAAGGTGCTGCTAGATATTATTGAGCTGCTTAGTCATCATAGTGAATTTATATCAGCTGTTTGCATATTAACAAATGTTGTGCAGTTTGTCCGGCCTTTGAGGGAGAGCAGCTAAATATTATTTTTATGTGTTGCACTAAAGTCATTAAGAGCTGAAGCACTGGGAGCCGAGGAAGCATCCAGAACGGCTGGTTTGAATATCCGCCTCCCCCGTGGACTCCCTCAGAGACGACGGTAGCAGAGAGCGGCCTCACCTGAAAAAAGAAAAACCCCAGCGTTCCTCTCTTGTTTACTTCTTAGCGCCTTTCTTGGCAACCTTTCTTGCTATATTTAGTGACCCATGTCATGTAATTTTTGCCACCCTGTCACCATGTGGGACACGTCCAGTAGGGGGTCAAGCATGGTCGGAGAGAAAATGTGTCACACTGCATTTAGTCAGGGAACCCGGTCAGTTCTGCGACCACCTGAAGAAAAAAAAGAGCCAGACAATGAGCTCGCGAAGAGAAACCAAACAGTGGAGTCACAGAAGAATTCAGGGTTATTCATGCCGCCTGAGCCTTTCTCATGGGAATGTTTTGTTGTGAAATTGGTTTGTAATACTTGTTTGTTTGGCTTGTTTGGACGCCTGCATGAAGTCATTATTGGTGTCAGAATGGATCAGCGTGTCAGGATGATTTAGTAATCAATTCCCAGAATGATATCACCATGGTAATTTGCGATGTGGGATGTGCTCCCGAATATTAGAATTGCTTTTTCCTGTTGTCGGGACGGACTTTTACTTCACACATTTAGTTCTCTATTATCTGTCTGAGCCTGTGAGTCCAGGAGCAAATGGACTTTTATATGCAAAAAATATATAGCACTGCGGTGTATTTTCTCCCAATTTGGTTGCAGTTGCAAGGTCAGATCACAGGAAGTCAAACATATTTGAATTCCCTCTTTCGCATTTTTAAAGTCAGGGTTGGTCATTTCCTCCAGATCCACTTTTTAAGATTCTGGTGTAAATTGTCTTTAGGTCCTGACAGAAATTAATAACTCAGGTTCTCTGAAAAAGGAACAAATGAAATCCGTCATCTGTATCAGTTTGTAAGTCTGTAAAAACTTTGACCAATGTCTGCCACGAGGTACCAATCTGATGAACCAATCAGACGCCTCCCTGTCTCCCTGCTCGCTCTCTACCTGAGAGGTGAGTTTACTGACCGCTGAATGAGACATGAGACGACGTAGTTTCTACACAATGAAAGAGATGAGCCGAGGTCCGATTCTGGAGCAACGGCGCTCTGTGCATGTAAGTGAGGGGGCGTGGCTTTAGAGGGAGCACAGAGGGGAGGGGGCGGGTGCAGACGGAGCACTGAGGGAATGCTACTTTCAAAAATCATGCTAGTTTTTGAAAATGACCAACCCTGCCTTTAACTCTTAAAAAAAACTAAAATAAGAATGTTGCATGCATTTAGAAAAGGGTTCAGAATAAATGCAGTGAGAAGTTTTTGTTACCCGACTTTTCAGCAGCTACCTGTACATTCCCCGCGGCTTACTTTTGATTAAATCTTATTTGTTTTACCAGGAGAGTTTTTCCCAACCCTGGTTTTCCTTCTTCTTGTCTGATGAGCTCTGACTGTAGGACAAAACTGTGCAGCAGCAGCAGCCTCCTGAAACTCACAGACTTTACAGTAATGAGCCCAAAAATACATGAAATTCTCCTGACAATTCCTCCCCTAATTACCCATTGCAGCGCAGTAATAAGGAGAGCTTTAATATGTTTTCTAAGTTCAATAATTGTTCACATTCATTTGTCTTTTTGTGCGAGATTTAAGCAGCAAACAAGTAACTGCTTAGTATTTAAAATCCATCCTCACACACACACACACACACACACACACACACACACATGCACACAAGCCAAAGCCCCACTTTGCATCTCATTGTGAATACATCTGAGTGCCTGTTCTGTTTGAACATCTGGTTTTGTTTACTCAAAATTACCTGAAACTGAGGAAGTGGAGTGACAGTGTTTTCCCTCCAGGGCCGTATTGTTGATCTCTTCATCGCTTTGCTCTCTTTTTTAATATTCTCTTCTCATCTCAGACTCTCTCTCTCTCTCTCTCTCTCTCTCTCTCTCACTCTCTCTCTCTCTCTTTATCAGATCTCACTTTAGTCAGTGCTGGATTCATTCTAGATATTTGTTCTTCTGTTGCCCTCCATCAGTGGCGGTCCCGTTCTGACAGCAGCTCGTTGATAACGCCGCATGAAGCGATGCATTATTGATCGCGGTCAATGGGTTTCAAATGAATAATGTTCTGGAAAAATGCTGCGATAGTTCCACTGACACAGACCGGACAGCAGAAACAGACGATTGTTTTATTACAATGGTTATTTTTTCTTTCTTTTTTTTGGTGCGATGGGTGAAGTGAGAAACAGAGCCGAGATCGAGCGCTCACAACAAACGAGTGCAGGAAAACATCCAGGTCTACACTCCCTCCCGCCCACTACGCTCTGCCAATGAAAGCCGTCTGATCCACCACCAGGGTCCTAAATCTCTGACTACACTCTTCTCCTCTGTCGCCCCCCGGTGGTGGAACGAACTTTCAAACGCCATTCGATCTGCAGAGTCCCTCTGCACCTTTAAGAAAAAGCTAAAGACCCAGCTCTTTATGATCACCTACATGAAGCAAAGGGCCGAGGTCAGATTCCAACCCATGGTCGCTGCGATGAGGAATATAGCCGATGTACCGACGCCCCTGACGCTCAGACTGTGTCGTCCCCACAACCACCAACGTCCTCATTACTGCACTTCCTGCTCCGACCTCCACCTCGGCGGGGAGGAAGTGTGGACAACAGGAATGCGAGGAACACAAAGGAGAAATCCTTCCTGCATCTTATCCCACATGCTCTTTTGTCTCAAGCGTCTCAAGATAACACTTGTTATGAATTGTCGCTATATTTCAAACCTTTATTTATCCTCGAAAAGACACTGAGGTTTCCCTCATTTCCAATGCCGTCGAGATTACAAGCACAGTGAAACAAGCAAAAACACATCAAACACTCTGTGACAAAAACCTCTGAGATCATTGTTGTTCGAAGTTGTTAGAAATCAAATTCCTAAACTCTGGAAGAGAGGGAAGAACTCCGATCCTTATAAATAATGATTGCTCGACCCCTACAGGAGACCCCAGGCGGGATGTTAAAGGATTGTTCTTTGACATCTTGTGAAAGAAGACAGACTTTAAAGATGCTTTGAGTCATGTTTTCATTCGTACAGAGCCAGGCTAGCCGTTTCCACCTGCTTCCTGTCCTTATGCTAAGCTAGGCTAACGGTGACTTCTTCCCGCTCTTTTATTTCTGCAGAATGTCCCTTTACATTTCTCTAGCTGCTCGTTAAACTCGGAGTTACAAACTGAAGAGCTCTAGACTTGACAGCGTCGACATAAGCATGGTCCACTCCCTCTGTTCACCATCTCTCCTCTTCTGCTGCCCTGAAGTGCTTTGATCCTACGATCTCTCCCTGTTAATCAGTTCAAACAGACCCTCTGATCAAAGAATGAAATCCTCCCCCGAGTCCTGAAAAAACCTCTCAAAGCTACAACTTTTAAACATACACTTTGTGCTGTACAGACGGCACATCGTTAACTTAAAGGGAAAGAGGCTGGACTTTGTTCAGCCACGTTTGCCTCCCCCTCTTCTCTCCTCCTCTCCGCTATGAAGACACTCATCTTAAGTTTTCACTGCCCATTACGTCTTTTAAAATGCATTATGTAAAGATGTGCAGTGTGTTGTTCCTGTTTGTTGCGATCAAAGCTGAAAGGTGTCTTGAATAATACCGCTGATTTCCATTGTTAATTTCAATAACGGAAGACAAAGGAGAACAAAGTGCAGGAGAGATCCACGAGACATTTCCCTCTGGAATCTACATTTTTTTTAGGAACTAGACATCTAGTGACATTAATTAGCTAACACATACATAATTTAGTATTTTGACGGAAAGGTCACCCTTTAATTCTGGTGAGATTTCTTCAGGGAACTGTAATAAGAAAAAAAAGAAAGTGTTACACAAGAGCTACTAGAGCAGCGAAGAGAAAAACACTGATTTAAGAAAAAAGATGATCTTTCCTCAGTGCAGTCATTCATCTAGTCGCAGATCAGACTTCCTCATAAGAAGTGGATTCAGCCACGGTGATGTCACCCATTGGTTTCTGGACTCTTGTTTCGAAGCTTCGGCTTTCTGGCCTTCGCCCAGGAGGCGGAGCTAAAGAGGAATGGGAGGGTGGGTAAACGCTTACTTAATACAAAAGCATTCTTAAGGGAATTAAATATGTTGAAGAAAACATCATCTGGCTTTTCAGGAACGGTCGGATGAGCGAGTCGCTTTAAATTTTGCAGCAAGGAATTGTGGGACATCATTATCTCATCTCCTTAAGTAAAGGATGCTCCAGTGTACCCTATGCTAAAGGAGGTTGTAAAGGAAGCATTGACCCACCTTTCCTTTGCTTTTAGAGAATTGAAACGGCGTCTATCATGGCCGCCACTTAGATGCTTCCGGGTCATTTCACTCAGTAAGGAACATTCCTGAGCAAAAAAGACAATTGATTTGATTTCTTTATTTTGAACATGGAAAAAAAAAGAAATGCTGTAATTAAAAATATGTAGCAAACAAATTAAATAAATACACAACGTGAGAAAGAAAACTAAATGTCCTTCATTCGATCTCACATGCCCGAAAAGGAGTAGGAAGAAGTTAAACTCTAATCTGATCTTACCCCTTTTAACTCAATTTAATAGGTATTAATTATACAATAGTATATAATATAATATAAAATGATAATTATCTAATTAATTACACCAATAATGTACCACATCACACATAAAAAAATAAAAAATAAAAATAAAAATAAGAAATGAAAAATAACTGAAAAACTGTAACCTCCACCATAACTCATTATTTATTAAAACTGCAATATAATAATAATGATTAATATGTCTCATGATAACAAAGTGCAATATTGAAAATGTGTGTTTATATTCCATCTGACTCTTATTCGTGTAAATATTTCTTGTACCTATTATTTATATCTTACTTACATTCCTATTTTATTTGATTAATATTTTTATTTCTATATTTCTACTGCTATATTGTATATTTTGGAGTAACTGTAACAATCGAATTTCCCTCTGGGATTAATAAAGTATTTCTGATTCTGATTCTGATCCATAGTATGAATATAAAACCTGCAAACCAATAAACTAAACCAACAAGATGAGTTGCCCTCTGCTGGCCATTAGAAAGAACGCAGGCTTCAATTTTCAGACCTGGAGGCCCCGACGGCAGTTAATGATGCATTCAGGGGACACAGATTTAAATGGAGATATGTCGCCTGCACTGCTGCTCAATGCAGTCAAAACACATGAATAGATGACGTTGAGAGAAAGAACCTAAGCCATGTGAGATTTCCTACAATGTGCTTTTTTTTTTAGCCACATCTCAAAACCAAAAAATCTGAAAAGTAACTGCAGTTCTGTGACTGGAAAGCTGCTGCTTTCACTTAAATGTTTTTCCAATTTACTCCTCGCTCTGAAAAAACAGCTCTGCCCTCTAAACCCAAATCAGTGCGACGTGAACATCATTTCTCCTTTCCCTCCGGCGGGGCGGCGGTCGTCTCGGTATCGAGCGGTCTGTATATGTGCTCACTGCAGCGGGGCCGTATTGATGACAGCTTTAGTGTGTCACAGACAGATGGGGGGTTGTTTGTTTTCAGTGAGTGATGTCGAGACAAATAGGCTGAGATCTCATCACGGTGTTCCTGAGAGGAACCCTTTCTTTTGTGGGCGGAGGCTCGAAACGGCCGAGTTTGATCCAGCTTTCATTAAAAAGGCTTTCAGACTGAACGGTGGGACGGGGTCTCTGCGGTTGTTGAGGGAAGGCAGCGAGGTGCGGTATGGGGTGGGGCGATTCTTGTCACGGATGGAGGGAGATTTAATTTGCCCCTTCACTACCAGTGAGACAGTTTCAGGTTAGGCTTGTTGAACCTATGGATTACAGCACCAACGAGCCGGATTGTCATAGCAGGAGGGGCTGTTATCATCTCTACATCACTGACATGTTAGTGAAAGTAACCCTGTGATCCCCGCACTGCAGGGAGAAGCAAAAGAGAGAATACTCAAATAATCGTGTGTAGCCTCCAGAACTACCAGATTACCTACTAAAAATATCGATTGTTCTGAAGCGGCCGCAATCACAGGCGTTGGAAAGTCAGGCGCTGAACCAAAATTTGCAATCTCCTCGCACCAGCTCCTCACTCAGACCTTAAGATACAAGAAGAAGCGAGATTAATGAGCAGTGATTGTTTATTGACGAGACCTTTCACGGGTTTTATTAAGACAATCAGTGATTAATTCATGCGTGTGATGACTCCATTCAAGTTAGCGAGCTGTCACTTCTTCATCAGCTCAAGTGGCGTTCCTTTTCACAATGGCCTCGTGCAAAAGTGGAAACATACAATATGGAGGGAAATAAAAGTGAATGAGGCTAATGTTGGAGTGTTTGCTTTCAGTTTAGCACGTAAAAAAATCAGAGGACGAGTCGTGCAGGAAACTCTATCTGCTGCACCAAAACCAACTCAAAAAATTAGCTTTAGCTTAGGCAAATAGCTTTGGGGGAGAAAAGTGTGATTGCTGTTTGGACAACCTTTTCCAAACCAGATGGTGTGACTTATAACACACAGAAATAACAAGAATGAATTCTCGGCAGGATGGTTTGGTAGAAAAAGAAAAACAATGATACCACTGACGGTATATATCTATGGACAGCATGTCTCTGTTGCCACAAATGAAGCCAATATCCTCCCATTAATCAGCATCATAACTATAAACAGAATCTGCAACTTGGCTAGTTTCAGTTTTTCCCCCCGGATTTGTCCCCACACTCACTCTCAAATTGGCCTTTTTAAAATTGATATATAGGAATAAAGTTAATACGACAACCTTTGCGGGCGTCAGTAGCTTAGTCTTTGGGGACCTGGGTTGGGAACACGGTGCAGCACATGAAGCATGTATTTTAATAACAGAGTATAAACCAGAATTTCCCCTCAGGGATTAATAAAGTATATAAAACTAAATTGAAAAAAAAATATGAACTACAAAGAGTCCTGAGAGTCCTTTCCAGAAGATGTCTAAGACTGATCTCAGGCATGAAAAATCAAATGCAGACATGTATTAGTTTGGTGCTTTGACGGAGTAGTTTGTTAGATTGAAGAACTAATTCAAGAAACCTAAAAAAATCCTTTCAGTTTAGGGAAGAAACATTTCTCTTCAGCGCTTCTTAACCAGAACAACAACAAAAAAAAAACATCTTATAAAAAGGATTATGGCACTAGATGATTAAAATAAAACACGAGGGGCATGACTCATGTTGTTATAAACTTTAGCGGAGTTTCAGCTGCCTCACCTTGACTTAATTTCATCAAGAGCAGTGTGAACTGAAAGTGCTTATAAAAATAGCAGGGGCGACAAAATCATATTGACCCAAAGCACTAATAGCACCGGCAGACTGGCCGTTTAAAGGGTCGGTGTTGACAGTAACACCTGAATACCAATACGCACATTCATGTGACTGAAACACAGTATCATTTAAAAAAGAAGCCAGTCATCCAGCTTTACTTTGTAAACAGAACCTTGTGACCTTTAAGAACACAAAGACATGTTTACTTGCTTTTGTCATTCCGGAAATTGAAGAACTGTACTATTCAGACTGAATGCATGTCTGAACGAAGCATGATGATTGGGCCGATTTCAATGAACATGGCTGACAACTTGTGTGAGCCTTGCTGAATGCACAGCATTGATTTTCCTTGACAGGAAGCCAAAAGAAGGACATTGGCTTTTATTCTAACATCCTCTCTGGGCCCTTCATCTTAAATAAATGCAAGAATACCAGGATCGATCTTTATCATTAGACTTTGTCACCATCCATTAGGCTCTACCTGTTATTTCACTGCAAGGCAAAAGAGCGGCATGGGACTATATTACCTGAAGGTCACAAACTGCATACTGTATGTATACTTACTGTAGGTGATGTTTTTGTAGCGTTTCTTTGTGTTGAGAAAGTAGAGCTGTCAAGTGATTAGAAAACTTAATTAATTACACAGGGATGTGATTGTTAAAGATGAATCTGCAGCTCAGGATTTATTGATGTGAAGCAGTGGCGATTCTAGACCTCATAAGGACCCCAGGCAAAAAAATAATTGGGGGCCCCTCCAATCAACGTGCCCCGATGCTTCCTTCCTTTTTCTCTTTTCACTCCCCGATAGATACTTCCTCTTCATTTTCCATTCGGTGGCTTTCATTGACAAACTTTGGTTTCCACAGAAATAATGCATGCGACACTTAGCAGCACAACCAGAGTGAGTGCTGTCGGATGGGGCCCCCTTTAGGGAGGTGTCCTACTGTCATTGGAAAATTTACCCATTTTGAGCCACTGCTTTGGTTTAAAGTTTGTCAGACCTCAGGGGGCCCCCTACTGGCCTGGGGCCCCAAGCAGTTGCCTGCCTTGCCTGTTGACAAGCAGCGTCTCTGATATGGAAAGTTGACCCAAGCGAGAGATTTATGTGAAAACACATTTTCAGAGAAGGGGTTATAGAACATTTCAGGACGTCCATAATCTTACATATAATGATGGCTTTCATGTGTTGAGCTTGACCTAAACCTGTTTTAAAATTGACAGTAGTGGGCCATATTGGCTGTTTGTGTTTTATTTTGCTGGCTGTGTACATACTTCAAAGTGCGATACGTCGTCAGCCGCCAGCTAACGTCACTGGAAACGACGTTGTGTTATCAAAGTCTAAACCGGTTTCCATTAGTGCTTTGTTTCCTTGTGTCTTCGTAATGAAGGATGTACCTAGCTTTGATGGCACCAAAAACTTGAACTGTTTAGCCAACATTTTTAAATAAGGTGCTATCGAACTGTTTAATTTGGATGCTGTCACTTTTTTCTGCGCATTCATCTGGTACTGATCACATCTGTATCCTAGTTTTTACCACATTTCTACGACATCGAAGTATTCAAAATGGCCGCCTGTGAGTTCATTACTTCTCTGGTCCAATCAAATCCAGAGCATTCAGGAGCAGAATCTAAAGTTAGAAGGAGGACATACTGACTGCTGCATTGTTGTCAGAGAAGCCAGCACTTCAACATGTTTCCTTAATGATCAGATAGTAAGATACCTTTATCATCTCACTCAGTTGAGGACGATTGTCCACAGATTGGACCTTGGACTGGATACATCACTTTTTTCTTTTACTCAAGGGTAACTTCAGGGAAACTTTAAAAATAACTGCAGAAAAGATGACATCCTTAATCCCTACAAACTCGTCTGTCAACGACTTCATGAACAGAAACGAATGCATTGCCACATTTCACAGTTCTGTGAATACGTTGCTGTACATTTAATGTTGGCTCTGTTTTTTTGTGGTCCTGCAGGGAGGTGTTGGGGAACGTGGAGGTGATGCAGTTGGACTTCGAGATGGAGAACTTCACCAGCCTCTCGGTGACCAGACGGATCAACTGGAACATCGACTACAAGGGGCAGAACCCGCCTCCGGACTCAGAGAAGGTTGTGACGGAGCTGACGGTTGTGCAACGAGACATTCAGGCCATCATCCCTCTGGCTATGGTGAGTAGGAGAATAAATCAGAAAGGGAAAAACGAGTGTGAGGACATCCAGGCACAGTGCATACAAGTGCAGGATAAACTGCAGAATAAAGAGAAAGGTCTGCACACTGTTCAGATCCCACTGGACAGTTTTTTTCAACAGGGCAACGTTTTCGATCTACGACATCTTTGAATAAAAATAACCAATGGAAGCTGAACAATGTGCGGACCTTTCTCTTTTTTATAATCAAATGTTAAACAGGACATGCCACTGTGCTGTTTCTGTAACTTCATATCTCTGTCAACTTTCAGATAGACTGAGAACTATTTGAATGATTCATTTGTCCCTTTGAGCTCGAGTCTCATCTTCCAGCTTCTGAGAGAATGATGTTCGGCTTTCTTTCCTCCTCTATGGTAGTTATCTGAATAATTCTGTGTTATGGACAAAACAAGACAACTGAGGGTAATATCCTCATACGGAGCCCCTGAGGGGACATGGGCAGGAACATTTAGAAAAAAAACAGAAGTTTCAGGGTGCACATGGAAAATCGAACTCGTACACACTATAAACTATCCCGTGATGAGCACGAGAAAGATTCCAGTGCTCATGGAAAGCCGGGATTTCTCAAAGAGTTTCATGAGTGTAGGCAATTGTTTCTTGTATGTACCAAAAATTTCTCGTGTGCACAAGTGATTTTATCCTCGTTTCCACCAAGCGGTCCGGTTCGGTTTGGTTTGGTATGGTACCCATTTATTGGTGTTTCCACCGTCAAAAGTTAGGAATGGTACCAAAATATGGGATCTGTACCGTCCTACTTTTTTGGTACCCTTCTGTTGGGGTGCCAAGGGTACCGATCCAACCCTAAAGGGTCCCTTTGTTTACTGTGTCCCTGTTCTTCTTCTTAAACGTTTAACTTAATGAATAGCGGGCTACACAGTGTTGGGCTGCTATGATGTCACGCTATTACATAGCTGACGCGTCGATCTCCATCTGGCTTACACTCCACTTACCAAATAAGGGCACGGTTGGCTGTGGAAAACGTAAACAAGTTCAGGGTTTACCATGCATAACTGTACCAAACTGCACTGAACTGTACTGAACCAAACCGGACTGCTTAGTGGAAACAGGGCCTTTCTGGTGGCCACCTATTTTTTTCAGTCCATGTTCCATTGACATTTCCCCCAATTTCTGACACTCAACACCGGCTCTTAATCATGTCAGTCTTGGTTGAATACTTTTGATTCCAGAAGTGTAATGGCTTCTTGTGTTGGGATGTTTATTTTAACTTTCTTTACTTGTTTTATTTTAAATGTAAGAAAGACAATCAGTGAGTTGTCAGGGAGTGGAATGACACATTTTGCTCTGGAGGCCTTGTACTTAAAACTCCTAACTACCTTCTGTATGTGTGGCCACATTGTGCCATTGTTATCTGGTCATAATTTGAAATGTCTTCATGAATGTGACAATGACTCAGTTGTGCTCAAATACGATTTTGGCCAAGACTGCACAGAGCACACTTCTCCTACACTGGTAGGCATAAAGCAAAATGAAGGTTGGGGTGTGTTAGGCAGCTGGCATACCTAGAGCAAACAATAAACAAGAGTTAATGGTCCTTCAGAAAATGCATGGATCAGCTCAGGACTTCTACAGAGCTCAAGAACCTGTTTGGGTTTGTGCAGATTGTTGGGAAAAGAGCTTTCTAGGCTATTCAATCCCGGGAATGACATAAACATGTGTTGAAGATGGAGTCAGTTGTTTTTTCTAAAATGTAAAATGTAGACTTATACTAAAGTAATGCTGCTCAATCATCCCTTCTGGACTTCCATACATGTGTGGTGCTGACTGGGTCTGCAGAGACCCTGTCCTCTGACTGGATTTTGATCGATTTTTATGTTTTTGATGACTTGGGGCTTTCTGGGTGGGGAGTGAATGTGTTTCCCCCAGCCAATGACAGCACACAGGTGGGTTTGGGAGTAGATCAAATTCAGTGATTGGACGCCAATTTAAGCCGGCAAATATTGTGGATGCAGGCCTAGCGATGGACATGGATAAAGCTTGTTTCAAAAACGAGGGCTGCTACTTGGGTTGGCTTTTTACCAACGCAGAGATGGTCAACCTTTTGTTGGACAGCAGGTGCCAAACACCAGTGGTTAGCTAGTGCTAGCTTGCTAAATTATCGGCTTTTCCATTACAACAAATGTAATATTCTCAAGTAGCTGGCCGTGTAGGTACATGCAGAAAAACAAACATGCTAACCCTGTAGTGGGTGTGCAATTCTGGTGGCGATGAGCCCAGGAGGAGGGGCTTGATTTGAATGTTTTGTTTACAACATTGTTTTGTTTTTCATCAACACCTTCTCTCTCTGCATTGACTCGCTGATTGTTAAGAAAGTAAACCAATCCCAGAACACTTAAGTGTCTATTACTCTTTTAATCGGAGCTCCTCTCACTGCTTCATGAAAGGTGGCAATTAGTGCTGCTAGTAAACAGATTATGGGAACAAAGGGAAATGAATCAAGCAAGAGTTCATTTAGCGATGCCTTGCCTGCTTACCTCTTTTCTGTTGGTGTCCCTTTGTTCGCCTGTTTGAATAAAACAAAGAATCAACAGAAAAATTTGAGTTATTTACTCACAGAAAGTTAGTATGAAATAGACGACTGGGTGCAGGTTGTGTGTAGAAAAACAATTTTAAAACAATTTCTTTATTCATTTTCAAGACATGGTTAATGCAGTCATAATAAACAAAAATAAACAAAATAGCATAAAAGTACATTATACCTTAAAAAGAGAGGAAAATATATATAAAAATAAATATTAATAAAGAAAAATAATAATAATAATAATAATTAATAAGATAATTAATAATTACAAATAAAATCAGAGGAAAACATTTAAATAAATAAATAATAAAAATGTAATTACAATGCTTCTCATACAGTCACTAATTATCAGTGTCTTTTCCATCTCATCATACAATCTGTGAATAACCAGGATTCCATTCTTTCCCTAGCAGAGCAACATTTAATCAATCGTTTCCAGAATCATTTCGGTGTTTTTCAGATCTGTCACTTCTAAATAGTTAAGAAAAGAACCCCATATTTTTCCAAATATTTCTGATGATGGAATAGGTAATCTTTTCTAAGGGTAATTCCTTCAAACATTTACCAATTCTTGGTCTATTTATACATATCTGATTTACAGTATATATCCAGCAGACTGTCGGCAGAGCAGTAGGGTTTGGGTTATCTGTTATATTACCGTAATTAAAACTGTTCGTCACCTCAAGCTCCATTAAATACACCTGAGCTGCTGTTGTGACTTTGCACGCCGCACATCTGTTGTAACAGAAGGTTTACTTAATATCTCTGCTCCCCTTGTAATTTGGGATTAGCGTGCGTCTTGTAGCCAGATGTGTTTAGCTGCGTTGCAGATTTAGATTTCTGCCTGTTTGACTTCCCCCTTGTTAAAAACGAACACTCTGAAGGTTGATGGCAGGAACTGTCCGTGCTGTTTCTGTCCACATCTTCCCCCCTGCACTCAATCACTCGGTGGCCGGGTCTTTGTGTAAATGCTCTTTAGCTGCCCATCATTAAGCACAGGACTCATGTTAATACCAACAAAGTAAGCAGGTGTTGTTGCTGCTTAAACGTACAATATGCAGAGTTTTATGAAAACGTTTACACTGAAATTGAGTACTTACATTACCTCTAGTATTTCCAACAGTTATCAAAGCCAGAGAAATCCTTAATTTTATAGCAGTAACAGGACGAGTCTTGTGAAGAGGGCCGCCATTACAGAACCGCCATGACAGATCGTTTATGGTTGCCGTGGAAACACCAGATGTTACACAATGAAGCAGGAATTGCTGCTGAAAGTTGCCGTACTGTTGCTGTTTGTGCTGCTGTGATAAAAAAACGTTATGCAAATTATACTCGGATACATTAGCTCGTCTGTAAACATATTCTCTTCCTCAGGTCGGTTTCGCCCGGTCGTCTTGACTACGGTGTCGGAGTTCGTTTTTATCGGGGGTAGGGGAGTAGCAGAGAGAACTCCCATGATTCCCCGCCAGCCTCTACGTCAGCTTTTGTTATTGTAGTATTGATTGAGAGCCCCCTGGTGGCCGTATCTACATATTGCATCTTTAAATATTTCTAGTCACCTGGGACTTTGGGGCTCTCTCTTGTCACTGTTCAAAGAAAATGATCAGTAACATACGAGGACTAACCTCCGTAAGGCTCAATCAGTTCAGAAAGATTTCACTCCCTCTGATTTCTGTCCGTGCTTCCAATTAGTCTCTCGAATATCGTCAACATGTGCAGCGAAACAAACAGAAACAATTCACTTCAACACTAAATGTTGGACCATCTCAGATCAACCCCAGCTGCTCGTTACTCTCTCTCCCTCTCTCTCTCTGAGTTGTCAGACGGCTCAGTGAAATGGGGATTCTGGCTTCTGGTGGAATCTTTTGAGTCTATAAAAACTTTTCCCATCCGACAGCATCTATTGATTATCACATCTGAGGGAGAAGTCCTGCAGGTATAGGTCCTGTGGTGCCTTGAAAGTTGCGGTTTAATCCATCATTCCAGTTGTGTGCACTAATTGGATTGTAAATCATATCAAAAGAAGAAGGTGGACGTTCCAGTTCCCCCACCAGGAACACAATGGCGACACTAAGAGAAACATGATTGATGAAGTGAAAACAGGGAGTTTTATCAGAGCAAACGGGACACGACGACAGGTTGATGAAGAGCTAATGGGATGGTGTCTTCAGTGAAGGTATATCTGATGTACAATCTGAATGTTTACTCTAATGATCCTAATCGGCTAAATTTGAATCAAAACAATAAACTGAAATAGATTCTTTCAATCACAGTTCCTACTCATACCTGCAGAATGTAATGCAGTATAATGAGCATACAATGAGTGATTGTGAGATAATTTGGAGATGCTATGAGAGACAGAGGGAGGTGAATAAGAAACAACACATTTGGTCCGCCTTGGATTGCAGTGGGGTCGATGGTCAGGTCAACGATTGTGAGAAACTAGTGTGCTCACATCCAAACAAATTACATAAAGGTCCACACACTGTTCAGCTCCCAATGAGCGACTTTATTAAGGGATCCAAAGGACGTGTTAGTCTGACTTACACTGGAATTTAAAATACATGTAAATGGTAAATGGACTTGAGCTTGTAGAGCACTTTTCTAGTCTTCTGACTACTCAAATTACAAAGACGTAGTGATGGTGAAACTGTGGAGCTACATTGCAGAGCCGCATTTTGTAAAGGGCTTATTTCTCAAGAAAGTTTGGAATCACTGCGCATTCACTCAATGTTGGTTTGACCACTTGATTCATGTGTTTAAAGGCCGCTCTCCTGTTGTCTGATGAGAGTACTTTGTGTATCTGAGGATCTGACTAAACATCGTTTTGACCACTGGAATTACTTCACGTTTCACATTTTTACCTTTCTTATAAAACTTGGGCAACGTTTTTTTTTGAGTGAGATCATACAAACTGAACGAGGACACATTTCTACCTCACCATCGGGTTAGGAGAATAGCATGCATTCACGCCTTTTTCTGAGTATATAGTTCATCTTTTGTTCTCATCGTTGTTTTCCTTTGATTATCATGAAAGTTTTAAATGTGTATTACTGAAGCAACACATCTCAGTGAATAACAAACCTCTTCATCCCTGAAGTGATGAGTGACTCCAGAGTTAAGAATATCTCAGCTCGAGGGAGAAGATTAAGAGTGACGGTGGTTGGGTTTGTGATTACCTATCGTTATGAACAAGCCAGTTATGTTTAACCTTGCCTGCATGTTGTGCTTTTAAACATCCCTTCAGGCTATTTTAGAGTAATGTGAATGCATTTATGACTGTGATTGATTGTTACATGGAGGAACGGTAATTACTGCTGTTCAGGCTATAAACGCTAAGTCTGACCCTGCAGCAGGTGCTTATCTCAGGTCCTTCACAATGCAGCGCTGAAGTGCTAAAGTGATGTTTTCATGTTCAACACCAGAATATGCTGTTATTAGCACAGCGAGCGGGGGGCCACTGTGTATTCATCTAATCAACTGGTGTGTGTCTCAAGTGCTCGATGAGCTGTCTGGGCTTGCTATGGTCAGGGAATGATAGATTATAACACAGAAATGAATCAGGTCAAAAGGTGCACTTGCCAAGAAAGAAAAAAAAAAAGTAATTTATGATGAAACAAAAGACTTTCTGTGTGCTTGGACATCCTTCAGCTTCATATTTTTTTGATAAATAGCAGATGCAAAGCAACGGGCATCTTCCAGCTGGTGTCATACACCCACTGACAGCTTGGAGAAACAGATCAGCACTTTTTTAGAAAGTGCTGATATGAAGCAGTGGGAGGTTCCTTGTGCCTCTAAAATTCAAACACGATGCATTTTGCTTTAAAAAAAACTAGGGTGGACTCCTGTTGTTACTGTTGACTCAGGGTCGAGTGGAGAGAAAATGGAGAAAGAAGAGCTGATAAAGCGACAGTAAGGAGAACGAAGAAGAGTTTTCATGGTTGGCAGAGCACAGATTGTGTGCCAGCTCCAGTTGACCTACTGCAGATAAGAGGAGGAAGGAGGAAGAAAAAGGGGGCAGAATCACTAGTGAATTTACAATGTGAAAAAAAGGAGATGGAAGGTTAAATCAACCCAGAGGCTTATTACACAGTTTAGGCCACTATTAACACACAGCCCATAGCCGCCCTCGTTCACAGGGCACTCGCATAACGCTGAGGGAGGCAAGGAAACAGGAAAGATGATACAGAGCAGGTTGTAGAAGCCTCCATTAGCTGCTCTGTGCCACGGAAGCTTCCAGATGTTAAATAAGAAATGATGTTTTGTGTTGCACAAACCTCGCAGGTTGAAGTCACGCATTACAGTATTCACATGTATGTGTTTATGCACATCGAGCATAATGTATTGTTTACATTATTCAAAAGCAAGAGTGGAAACGTTGCAATGTTGTACAGCATTTGTAAGCCTCGCACGCTAAGTAACCTCGGGTTTAGTGCTCGCTGAGGCAGGACCCTGTGGGTAATTTCCAACAAGGTTTCCGCTGTGATGGAATACATTTTGGATGACAATAACATCGGGGCAAATTGCCGTCTGCGATCTGTAAACACAGAACAAAAGGAGAAACAGTTGTTGTAAAAACCTTGGGAACATTTGGGCTGAGATTGCTACAAACATGCACACAGACATCCTAACCCAAAATGTTACACGAGCGCGGAGCAGTGATGTGATTGAAACAGATTGTGTTTTGTCTGCGTGGTAGACAGGTGAGCCGTCAGACGGGCATGATGAAGACGTATAACAGGGGTGACATGACTCCCTGTATGAATCATTCATTACGTATTAAATTAGATATACAAACAGTGGCTGTTTCTGAAATCACACACTACTCACTGTGGAGGGCATTTTCCATTTCATAGTGTAATCCAAACTATGAGTGAACATATCCTGCCCGCTCATTGGGTCATTGTATCCCACAGTCATTGTTTTGGTCATTTTACATTTTCAGAATAAAGTTGGAACGTTGACAAAGTAAATTGTCCGACCTAGAATGAAGACGAATTTCAACTTTTAGTGCCAAGAAAAAAATAAATAAAGAAGATGCAAATTGCAAAAAAAAGGAAATTTGAGCAATATTTTCTGATGGGTATCTTAAGCCTTTGTCACTTGTGCACAAAACTCCTGGAAACGTCCTGATATTTTCAGCTGCATGTGTGAACGCAAACAGACACATTTTTTAAGTCAGACTAGCTACATCAGTATCTTCTTTTAAAAACACATTTTTATCGTAAGGCCTTCTTATAATCCTTGTTTCATCCAGGATGTTTTATTTGTTTTATTGTTAACTTTAGCCGATCTTTGTCTCGGTTGTTTCTCTTTTAATTGGATGATTGCTGCACTGTTGTTTTATTTTTCATGCTTTTTTAATAGGATTTTATTGTTGTGTATTTGACTGTTGGGATTTTTCTTTTTTCTTTGAAGCACTTTGTGACGTTGGTTTTGAGAAGTGCTTTATAAATAAACTTTATTATTATATTATTATTATCATATAAGACTGTATTGGAACTTTTTCCTGCCAAACCGCGGGTAAAGTTTCCTTCATAAAGTCGGTTAAGACGGTGTGAGAACGCAGCAGAAAATGTTCTGAAAAATTCAATGCAAGCAAGCGGGCGGGCTGGGGTGATGACCTCTAGGTCACGCTACCGTTTGGCAACCAGCTAGATCCTCCTTGTCCTTAATAAAACCGCTTCATTCTCCTCTCTGCTCGACATTTTATTAACCACTCATTCGTTGATACTGCCAATACGTCCAATCACAAGTTGACCTTGATATAAAGGCAACATTTATGGTTGTCACTATTACGTCATGTACTGCCTCCGTCGACCCTCCTCCCCCAATCCTTCGACTTTAGAAGCCTCCCACTGTGAGGTGAATATGTGAACTCAGGAAGATTTCAGGGGGCCTGTTCTGAAATTGTCTAGAATTTTTCAGGAGTGCTTGTATGAAAAGGCCGGGTAAAATGCAAAAAGAAATAAACTTGGTTAAGCATTATTTTCCTGTTCTGTATTTTAGTCATCATTATGTTGAGTTGAGTCAACTATTAATTGTTTAGAAAAAAATCATTAATTATAGGCGAGCTAACATCAGACATAGGTGCTTTACTTTGACTGTGTTGTGAAAACATCCAATACAGCCAAAACAAGCCAATCTCATTTAGTATGACACTTAAATTACAACATTTATGTATTCCCATTTAACGGAGTATCTAATAACTGTTTTGGTGCTTCGCTACAAACATAGCAATTACATGAAATGATAGCTCTGCGACTGATTTCTGTACCAGGCCGATTACAGGTAAGCATAATTAGTGCTCCCAAAGCAGCACACATGCAATTGTAAAAGTGTCTGGGGTAGTGTAATACCTACCAGATGCCAAAACAGCAAGGAGAGCTCGGGGAGGATGTCTTTCAATTAGGATCTCACTCCGGAGTCCAGACAATTATCCACAGAGGTCTGCTGCGCTTCCCTTCCCATAAATTGGCCATGTTTAATAAACTCAATAACAAAAGAAAACAGAGCTGCTCACGCTGCAGGTTTAGATAGTTTTGATTAATGGGTTGAATTTGCATCTGAGAAAACCTGAAACAAATCAGATGTTACACTGATTCAAAGGGCACCATTTTCAAAGGATTTACAAAACAGAGAATGGTGCAATCCGTTTGATCATCAGAGCGATGATTGTTTTGTAGCAAAAATTGTATTTTCTTTTCCAGAATACAAAGTGTGAAATGCATGTTACAGTTTGAGTTAAATCCTTCATTTAGAGTTGTTTTACTTGTTATCTGTCGCTCCCTGGACGCAAAGCCTTGTACAAGTACATTGATGTTATTCTTGAATAAAGACACTGGTAAGAATTGCTCTACAGTTATAATATGGAGCTAAACAGTGTTTTGAAATGTAAAATTCCTAACTACTGAAATATAGCAATTGATTATTTGACAGCTCGAATGTGTTGTTAACCTACTCAAGGCTGGATCCCCCATCTGCTAAAGTGATGTCACCTTTCTCAAATATAGAATCAATATGTCTTGATCTTCCCAGTATTGTTTAAGTGTGTAGTTTGCACCGTGACTGCTGCGTTGAGGTCATGAATTATATTGATTCTCAATACAAGAAGCTGAGCTCTGTGGACTTAAACATCGATCTATTGAAACTGAAGCAGGAGTTGATTAACAAAGGAATGTCTGACAAAGCATTAGTTTACAAGGCTCATTTCAGTTAAGATACAATGCAGGAAAGTTAATGGACTACTGCCCAAGCTACAGTATGATACAATACTTAATGGAGTTCCTCAAGGCTCTGTACTGGGTCTCCTTTTTTTTCTATTTGCCTTCATTCAACCTTTTGTTCCCAAAATAATGAAAATGAGAGAACTGATCATGATCAGGAAGACTACTGACTTTACACAATGCCACCAAATCCCCTTCCCGTGTAATTCCAGTCATAATGATCACATCAAGAGTCATGTGTGAATCTTAAGCTAAAAACGAAATCACCTCAGCCTACTGTCCCTTCTTCATCTGTGACTCTTTGAATCCTCCTCGATCTGCCTTGATAATCCTCATACTTCTGGGAGGATCTGGGATTACTCCAGAAGTTTATCTCTGCAAGAAAAAAATGATCATCTATACATGTTAGTTTCACATGCTAATCCTGAAATTTAAGTACTCGCATGAACCTGGCTTAAAAAGGGCAAAGACAATGTATATAGGTAATTTAATGATTACATTTTAGTTTATATAGAATCCACAGGATAAGCCGTTGGTTTATTGACTACACACTCAAGATTGATGCTCTCTTTTCTTTTGTACAGATTAAGACAATGTGCTTAAAACCCTTCCCCACACTGTGCAAACTGTGAATCATCTTTTCTTGGTTTGTTTTCATTGTGCTTTTTCTATTTAGTCAGCTTTGTCAATGAGGAAAATGTCATATTTCTGAGGCTTCAATAAGGCTTAATAGTAATAGTTAATTGTTTGCAGATCTTAAGAAGTGGGTACACTAGGACAATACAGTCAGGTGCTGTGAAAACAAAGTACAAATTGATTTCTCTAGTATTACACCATCTTCAGTGGATTTCAAAGCTGCATGCTCTGTGTACATTATGGAGTTTCCATTGAACTTCCTTTAAAGGAGGCACTTTTTAACATGGTTCCTTACAAAAAGGAAAAAGAACATTAATTATGGGGATGGTTGGGTGCAGAAGGCCTAGCTGCTGTGCCCTGCCGATTCGCCCCATGTACAGAGGCTGTAGACCTCACAACACGCAGAGGGGTCCAAGGTTCAAATCCACCCTCCGCCTATCCTACTCTATAACCACTGTCCTCCAAAATAAAGCCTTGAAGCCTAAAAAATAAATCTATAGTGGCTTTAGAAGTTCATTTTCTTCCAGTGTAAGCCATTTGGAAAAGTATGTGGAAGACACTGAAATAAAAGAAGTTTGCAATGGCTGAACAACAAACAATATCTTACCTCTGTGGTAAATTACTCTCTGTGGTTATTGCCTCTCTTATTACTATTTTTATCAGAATAGATGTATCTTCACATGGAGGTTTCTCATGTTTTTGCTCTCATGCTCACTCTTTCTTCTTTATGTATTTCTGATATCGCCCATGTCTATTTGTACGAGGTGTTTGACCTCAAAACCATTTACCCCATAAGATAAGGCTAATTAAAATGTTTCCTAAAATATTTATACATCCTCTCTACATCAGTCACTCACAGAGGTGAAGTTCAGCATCTTTCCTAAGGACACTTTAGTACTAAATACTTTTGTTATTTGCTTAAGGTGGCACAGGATTGAGACCTTGACAAAAGTCAATGCTGACTCTGTGCATCATATCTCATTGAGTGAACAACTGAGGGTCTTGCTGTTATCTAGGAAGCCATGGAGACCTTAAAGGAGAGGACAGTTTGAGACTTTGTACCCTCATTATGACTAAAAGATGCATAGATAAGCATCTGGCTAAAATTTGAATATACCGTTTGTGATTTGGGGAGATTTGCATGGGCTTAATCTCTCCTGGGCTACTTGCACGCCACAAAAGAACAAACTCGTTGCCCCTTTGCAGACAACATCATCTGCCTGGGAAATAAATGTTCAAACATTAACTGAAGGCCAAGTGTGTGTATTTTAATTGGTCGTTTGCCTTCCAGTGCATGCAAAATAAAAAAAGCAGATGAGATGAAGGCAGCCCCTCTTGTTTATCTGAATTAAAGGATTCAGTTTATCATTGAGTACAACTCAATGTTATTGAGTAAGACAGTTTGAGTCCTTTTTAATACTAAAATGTGCAGACTCCAATCATACAGATTTATTGTGAGTTGTGGGTTAAACAAGAAGGATGAGTTGTTTTTTTTTATAACAACACTTCCTAAAAATTGACAGTTCAAGATCAGGAAAGAGAGCAATCGTCCTACATTGTCCACATGGGGTCGCCAACATCAACACAACCCCAAAGCTCCTCACTGGAGCTTTAATCAAATCCAAACGGATAAGTTATAAAAAACTCCAATTGATATAAAAATTACCAATTGATACCAAATTCTCAGTTTGCATCAGGCTGTAAACATGTTGCTGTAAAAATTGGCATTTAAAATAGCCTCCCTCGGGATTCCTTGGCTTTTGGAGGCAGCCTCAAGTGGACACTCAATGAACTGCATTTTTTTTGCACTTCCTCATCGGTTTCAGTTTCCTCACCAGAGGTTTCAGCTTGGTTCTCATCCTCCCACTCATTAACATCACACTTTGCTCTTACACAAACATGGTGACAGCTTCACTTCAGGGATTTGTTGGGTACTTAACGTTGTTGCTAAGACGCCTCCATCCCACAGTAGAATTCTGCTCTTACAAATGTCATCTCTTTCAACATCCAAGTCATATCTGAGCTCTGCCTAAAGTTGTCCAATGGAAACCTACATCAGATCATGTTTACAATCTATTCAATGTAGTCTGAAATCTGGGCCTGATGCTGTGATTTACCTGCCAGGAACTCATCAAAGCATACGCTTCCTAAAATGACTAGAAGGTTATGATTATCACTTTTCATTTCCATCCTTTTCCCTCCCAATTTGGAGCTACTTCCAGTTGCTCACTGGGACATCAGAACGCTTGAAATGGAAATCTCAGTTGATGAAATCCAATGCCAGTTGTCTAAATAAAATGAGTTTTCCGTGTGCCGCTGAGAGTATCAACCAAGGAGCCGCGGGAGCCCCCGGTAATGGCGTTAAATCTGGACATCAGTAGTGCTGATGAAATGTCAAGGAATATCACTCCCTACCTCTTGCTGTGTCCTTAATATCATGTCTGTTTTTTCTCTCTCCGCAGGACACCGAGATCATCAACACGGCCATCCTGACTGGACGCACGGTGGCCATTCCTGTCAAAATGGTTTCCATAGAGATGAACGGAGCTGTCACTGATGTCTCAGCCTTTGTGCAGTGCAAGTCCTCTAATGAAGACATTGTGAAGGTACAGTAAACCTGATTTCTTCAATCTCTGTATCTGTCAAAGTGCCTTCTATAGAGACGAATGGAGCCGGTCGCTGGCCTTTTTCATGCTTAGTGCAGTTACAGTCCTCCAATGAAGACCTTGTTAAGGTGCGGCAAACAGGATTTCCTCAATCTCTGTATCGGGGAGAAGATGTCATTTTAGAGAATGTAATCCCTTTACTCATCCACTGATGTGGGGGGAGTGGCCCAGCGGTGCAGGCCCAACAACAGGAGAGCACCAAAACGACTCGGTGTGTACTCATGATTTAATTCTAGCAATACACCGGGGATGAACTCAATGAATGTATGACCACAGGCATACGAGTATAAATCAATATGGTTACAAGGTTGCAGTAAAAGCTCCATTATATGCTTCTCAGAAACACTGCACTCAACGTCAAAAAAAGGCCCTTGTTCACAGACATCTGCTCATTTGAACAATTCTTACCTTTTCTGCTTGTTCTGTGTGGAAACTCAAAAATACAACAGCCTCCTAAGTACCACAAAGTCCGGAACATAAGTTGCACCAGTATATAGGCTAAGACGCAGACTGTTCTTCTGGGTCTACTAGAGCCAGTAATTGGCGGCCCACAATTACTGTTTCACCTAAAGGGCCCCAACAGACTCTAGAATCGCCACTGTCCATTAGCTTCCGTATTAAATAGTAGCTACTCGTCCTGGGGTCCCCAACTCCACAACTGTCTTTCTGATCATTTCCACTGCATAGTCTACAAAGTGACATTTCTGTGCGGCTCTGTCGCTCTTTAACCATGAACACTCAACACAATGCAGGATTTTGTACTTCCTCATTGGCTTCAAGGTTGCCGCTTGGCTTATGTATACTATTTAAAGGCTTTATATGTGATTTTTTGATCCAGCAGATGTCGCCCTTGAGCTCCAGCATGAAACCAAAACAACGTGCGCTGCATTGTTGTGTTAGCATGCTAATGCTAGCGATCTTTATTATGCTCGTATCTTCACACTGCATGTAAATTTACCTGAAATGAGCGTGATCTAGAAACACAGTTAAGCAGCGAGTACAGTATGTTATTCTTCTTTTCGCTAGTCCCTCAATTAAACAACTTTTATACACGAGGGGAGGAGTCAGCCGGCCGTCCAGGCGATGTAAACAAAGTGAAGATAGGACTCTGAAAACTCTGAAAACATCACAGACAGTGGGACTCGGGTGTTACACCCATTGTAGACAGTCATGACTCACAGAGTTATTTTCAGAGGAGATACTTGATTTATACATGTAAGTGTGAAAAATCACAGATAAAGCCTTTAAGGCTGCCCAACACTGTCATATACCAGTCAATCAATGATAGTCCACATATCCACGACTGCAGGATCCTGTAGATAGCAAAACAATTGTTAATCCTTTTTTTTTTTTTTTTTTTTTTATAATTCTTTGATTTAGTTTCCATGAAACTCTTTTGGATGCTATCAGTGTTTCTCACTTTTGATTAATAAATGCATTTTGACTATTTCAAGCCACAGGCCTTAGTTATGATCACTGCGGGCAGATATAACCCCACTGTCCCAGGATGCAGGGAACACAATCAGCGCTCCTAGCTCACGGGGAATCCAAGCTGGAAGCACAATACCAGGTCTAGTTTGTTGATTAAATAAATTAAAGTGGGATCAAAACAACTTGCAGAGCAACATTAGAGGCTGTGATTACACCGCTATTATTTTCTCCGGTCAATTACTGTCAGAATAGATTGCTCTATAGGCAGATTGCATAATTGTATAGGCAGTGAAGTGAAGTGTCGCAGTGCTGCTTTGCACTGCTGATCATATTTAAAGTGATGGTGTGAGAGGAGATGTGACCTTAGCTGAAGTAAACAGGATATAATGTGAGCCCTTACTGTAGATTTAAATACCACCCCAATCCAAAGAGCACAAACGCCTCCATTTGTCTCCTCAGATTTCCTTCATGCAACTTTATAATAATACATATTTCCTGTGTAGCATTTTCAAACGTATGGTTTAAGAAAATGGGTTTCTTAAGGACTTCAGAAAGTAAAGGGATCACTACATCAGATTAAACATCAAGTAAGCATCGGAAAAGTTCATTCAAAGCACCTTTTATAGTTAAGACGTCATAAAGTACGTTATTATTGGTTTGGTTGGTTTGTGAAATTCTCACAGATCGACCTGGATGTACGTCTTAGTTTGTTAGCTTCATGCTAAAATATAATGGAAATTGCCATTAATGGGCTAGCACATTAGCGATAATTTGAACTTAAGAAACTATTTTTAACATAAACATTGCAGCATCTCTACAGTTTGTAACGCTGCAGTTGTGTCATTGGTCAAAAGTCAGCGTCTAAGATCGGCAAAACAAGGGGTGTATCATGACACCTGTCACAATTACACTACAGAAGTAAATGTTAGAGGAAGCATTTTCTCTCACTTTTATTGTAAAAAGAAAGAGAGGACTGAGCCCTGCTTGTGTATTTCTACCAGCCCTCCTTGGTCATGATACTATTTCTTCTCATTCACTGGGTAGTGGACATGAGTGTTAAGTGCACAAAGGGGAACGATGGCTGCATGTTGTAAAAGGATGCTGCTTGTTCATCGTTTCTACTTCTAAAACACAGATATTTTAATTACCATGGAGGTTGACGTTTACCATCCCAACACAAACAAATAAGCCAGAGGACATAAAAGTGTTCATCATCCCACCCCCCCGGTGTCTCCCTGAACACCTCCAGGCTGTTTGAGCCTCTCTCCAGATGAAGAAAGGTTTAGGCAGCATATAACACTGTATCAAACTCCCAAACCCCAAAATTGATCTCCTTCTCGTGTAAAGGCTGCACAGCTATTGGAAATCTATCTGCATGCCGTATCATCCCGCATGAGAATCCCACTGCACTGCACTCGGGAGGGAAACAGCCATGAGGGAGAGAGGGAGGACGTGACTCGCAAGGATGATCAACTTTTGACTTCTCCGGGGTTGTAAATCGTCTCCCTGTAACAGAAATCTTTAAGTTGGACCGTATCAATTCCTCATATTCGATACAATACTTAATCCTGTCTGTGGAGAAATCCTTTTGTTCATTGAATAGTGAAACTAATACATCAAGTCAGGACTAATGAAAGTAGCGGAGCAGCTCCTCAAGGTCAGCTGAGGCGGGGTTTGATCGTAGATTTAACAGACTGAGGCTGCAGAGCCATAAAACTGAATCAGATACTGACTTCAATCATATCGGTCCTGACTGGCCAATATCACTTCTTATTAAAAGACCTGTATCTGTCCAATATATTCCCACTCTGATATACGGGACGGCTCTAACGTTGGCCACCTCGCACTCTTTATCTGGTACACAAATTTAGTAAAATAGATTTCTGCAGGAGAACAAAATGAAACTCTGAATTAAGCAAAAAGCAGATCAATGAGTTCCCTGTGTGTCGGGTGGAGTATCACTTGTGCAGCGTCGATAGACAAGAACAGGTGTTGCGTTGGGGATGGTCGGCCCGGGCGCCGCCGCACGTCGTTTATCATGTTTCATTATCCATTAGGAGACAAGGCGCTGGGCCATGTGATATCGAGTGGGCTCTGCTCCAGCGCTCCTGCACATTGAACATTCGAGGCTAATTTAAAATGAGCCCTTCAGGCGCCGGAAATACACGAGTCATGACAGTTCAATAAAACATCCCCCCCGCAGAACGCAGGAATGAAAAAAAAGATTCACAAACGGGTAAACACTCCATGACTCTGTTGTTTGTTTGTTTGTTTCGCCGCGCACAAAAAACTGTCATGCCACAAGTCGCAGGGATCTGTTTTAATCAGATCGTCTTGTTTTCATTGCGGCATGCTGCTTGTTGTGTTATTTGTTATTTTTCTTACCTCGATGATGAGCGGTGCAAAAATACATACTCCACAAAGCTTTCCAGGAACTTGTCAGATGTGCAGCTTGCATCTCAAACACATTTAAACTCAAATTATTTTTCCCAGACTTTTGCACATAAAAAGCTTTATTCTCATCACAACACCCCTCTCATGTTAGATGTTTGCCAGCCAACAGGTGTTTGTTTCTTTCCAATTTTGAGAGTGAAAACTAGGTGTGAGGCTGTCATTATTCTTCAGCTGAACTTTTATTTCTTTCTTTAGTCCTTTTTTTTGAAGAAGTAAATAAGCTGAAGCGTGCATCAAGAGCCTATAGCACATAAGATAAAGCTGTGTGTGCATGTGAAGGAGAATTATTCAGGCACACAGTTGTGCAAGGTCTGAAAGGATAAAAAAAAAAAGAAAAAAAAGGCTGTGTGATGTTGTGTTGTGAGGTAGGGGGGGACATGCCAGCCATCATAAGCAACAGAGAAAGAACCCCCATCCCCCCCGCTGATCATCCTCCACCCCCTGGGATCGTGAATCATATAAGCCGTCTGAAGGCAGAGATAAGGCCTCCTGTCAGCACATCATGCACACGCCTGTGGTCATCCTGCACATGGTACTGTACCTGGCTGAAGGCTCCCTCCACAAAGCCTCGCTCCCACATCAGCGTGACACATTTACACTGCAGAAACTCAAATCTTACACAGTGTGTGTGTCTGATTTCTTTTGATTGCACTCAATATGAGATACAACCACCCCGACGAGCCCTGAGAGACATCTTATTTCACAATATCACAAGCTAAAACTAAGATCTGCTTTGCTTCTTATGAGTAAAAAATAGCAGCAAGTGCATCAAGCTATAAGTACTTACATGTCTTAAATTATTATGTAAATGAAGTAAATGCAAACGGTGCAATCTGAATCTTAACTGGAGGGATGTGGACAAAACAAAACATTTAAGAGCATCATATTCAGCTAATGAAAAACACTGATAGAGACAGTTTTTCACATTTTCGATGTATTTTCATGGACCACGCAACGAATTGATTAGTCAGGAGGATAAGAAAATAATATTTCATGAACAGTTGTTACTCGCTGTCTTTGGGGACAGCTGTTGTTTTGCTCTCTGTTTAAACAACCCTGCAGCTCTGTTGGAGTGATTTTAATGATAGCGTAGAGTTTCAGCTTTAACTTTTCAGAGGACGATGAAATAAAGTCACGTTTTAATGTTTTGCACAACTCTTATTTAAAAAAAAAAAGAATTCAATCACTTTAAAAACACCTAGACACAGACAGACACAACATTGCTGAAAGGTAGAATATATGACTCTTTGGTCCAGTAGATGTCGCCCTTTTTGCACCAGCATGAAAACCAAAACAAATCAGATTGTTTGGCGACACCTCCGCCACACCAAATCTCCGCTATCCTCCTGCGATACACCCCCAACCCCTCTCCACTCGTGTTTTCACAAAGGTGTTGCATTACCTGTGTCCTGCATTGTTTTGTTAGCATACTAATGTTAACGCTCTATAGTTAGCTCGTAGCTTCACATTTCATTGACACAGAATGAGCGTGATCTAAAAACACTAACATAACCTTCAAATAATCAGTGAGTATGTTCTTCTTCTTCTCTCTAGTTCTTGACTAAAACAGCTTTTATACACAAGGGGAGGAGCCGGCCGTCCCGTCCATGTAAACACGGCTCTGACAACAACACAGCCAGCGGGACTCGAGCTTCTCCCTCATTGTAGACAGTCATGACTCAGAGACACATTTACACAGGACAGACTTTATGATTTATTTATGTGGAACATGTCGCACATTCTTGCTTGAAAGACATTGGACAGTCTCAAAGAAAAATGTGTCTGTTCCCTCTAAAGCTTATTTTAACATAACAGCAGACTTCGATACTTGATGGTATTATTCTTCCATTTTTCTGGCAGAGTTTTGGAAAAGAGTTATTTCAAGCTGAATTAAAGTGTCCCCCCGTGTACAAAGCCTTCTCCATTATGAAACTGTTCCCAGTTTGGGTGGAAGTCATGGAACTGGCCAGCAGAAAGCCCAGACATCAAGACAGTTCAAAGCCCTGTGGATGAACTGGACACCTGACTGCAAGCAGGGCTTTATCGCCCAACACCCGTTTTGGACCTCACTAATCCTCTCGTGACTGGAAAGGACCAAATCCTCACAACCAGGCTCTCAGTTCTAACAGGGACGCTTTGGTAGCTGCAGAATAAGACGAGGATGTCGAGTTCCCAATCCACATGTTCTTTTGGCCATACATGGAAGACGTTGATATGTGATATATATGTGTCTCTGTTAGTTCCACAAGTTGTAATCAAACTCTACTCTATCTACTTGAATAGCTAAAATATAGAAGTTCATTTTCTAACAGGCGATGTCATTTACATTGAAAACCCTTCAGAGTTTAAAGATCTCTGCGTTGCAATGTGAAGTTAATAAAAAATGTGAGGACGTTTTTAATTAAACCAAACTGTTTTCCAAAAAGGCTCCAAAGTCTCCCAGCTTTCGGTAACAACAGCTCATTTTCACACTCAACATCATTAATCCCACCAACAACGGCCTCTAATGGGGGCCGGCTCATTTAGCTAACAGAGCTAAATGAACTCGTTGGTTGCACTTCTCTTGAAAGCCAGCACACATCCATCACACAAAGAAAAGCTTCACAGCAGCTCCGAGACACAATCCCAGTAATGCCAGCCATATGTCAGGCTTCATTCACCGTTCATTTAATACATATGTTATCCCGTAACTGGGAAGAGCCATTTGGCACAATGCTGGGTTCAATTTATTTAGGGAATATTTAAATTCAGAAGCAATATCCGGGATGGATGTGCTTTGGAAACATGTGGCACCCAGCGTGAATATGTAAATGTCTTCAAGATGGCTCGATGTGTCTAAGTACTGGTTACGTCTTTACGTGTGTATCTTGGGCATTGAAACATCCTGCTGTTATATGTTTGATAGACCTGAAGGGGGTCGGGTGGAAAACGCAGATTTAAGCAGCTCAGGTGAGATTTTCTTTCTGACCGACACAAGACCACAGCGTGAAAAAAACTGCCTATTTCTCTTCCATCTGTTTTTTGTTGTTGTGTATTTTCACCATGTTTTTGCTGTGGGGTGACCAGGTGGCAGGCAGAGATGCAACACATAACACGTTACCGTTGCAACTGGGGTCTCCAGTCCAGTATGTTGCGTTTCCTTCCTCTATCTGTCTTGACCTTTCCTGCATGTCAAATAAAAAGCCAAGTTGTCCAGTGTGCTCTGTACATTTAAAAATATATACTGTGCTGTCAGAGCGCATGAGCAGCCGGTCCTCTCTCAGAGCCAACACCTGCAGCACATAAAGCCCGTACAGCCAGAGAAAACATCCTGATGGGACATGAGATTGTTACTTTTTCATTTTACCTACAAAAAAAAGGATGAGCCTTGACTTACTCCATGCCTCAAAACAATATGTAATAATCATAATTATTGATCCTACTTTGTCTCAGTAATGTTTAATGAACATCCACCTCTAGTTTTTACTCCAACAGCTCTTTAATTGGAGGTGAACCCACAGACTGTTTTAAAAATAGATGTCTCAGTGACGGCACTTTAAGCAAAGTTTTGAAGCCAAACGACAATTTGGGATAAAATTGGGACTTTTTCTTAAAATTGCATGAATATAATAATTTTGGGTTTATTTTGGGGCTTTTAGTGCCTTTATTGTGGAGACAGGACAGTGGATAGAGTCAAAAATCAGGGAGAAAGAAAGAGTGGGGAATGACATGCTGGAAAGAAGCCACAGGTCAGATGCAAACCCAGGCCGCCCAATTGGAAGACAATAGCCTCCGTATTTGGGGCGTGTACTAACCGCTAGGCTACCAGCCCCCCATGGATATAATTTTTGTTAAGATTTGAACTTTAGGAGATAGATATTGATTGGCTAAATGCGGACAATATTCAGTAGACACAAAGATCCTTAAGAATACAAATAGGCGGTTTTCCTATGTTGGCCAATTCTATGGATTTAACCTCCAAATTATTCCATTCATTTCTGTTTAATGTAAGTCTCCATGCTCTTTATTTCTACCTGTAGGTTGATTTTGTTGCAGGGATGGTCACATATGCTTCATAAAATACAGACAATACATAAAACATACAAAGTGCAATGCATGGCTATGAAAGTAAGAGTAGTAAAAAACTGAAGGCATGTGTAAATAATAAGCGGAGAGTGTAAAGGTCATTAATTAGTTCCAGAAAGTCTGACCGCTGAAGATTTAATACAATTAGGCCTATGTTTGGATTACCACTCTGGATTTTGTGTTGAATATGTTTAACTACTATTAGTGCAGAACGTGTAACAAGAGAAGAAGTGTGATGTAGCACTAAAAATCTATGAAAGCATTGCTGGCTTGAAGGACAGAAGCTGCTTCCTTCACTTGGAACCGTTTGGGAAATTAATTCAGTTAATGTTATGGAATAAATGTGTGAAAAGCCCTTAGTTGTCTTCACCTTTATTAACCTCGCCCGTCTTTAAGCTGTGCGCGATGTGACCAGTGCATGACCAGATGCAGGCGGCACTTGCACTTGTTCTGATGATCAGTCTCCACCCAGGCAATCTGCTGGCACCATGGAAGATGCCACAGTGCATTAGCAGCAGTGTGACGGCATGTGGCGGCTCAGTGTGTGAAAGCCCTCCTCTGCAGGCCCCACAGGGCCACTGATACCCACAGTCGCTAACAGCTTTTGACTTGCAATTAGCCGGCCAAGTTTATCAGCAGCAATAGCCGCGGGAGCCGAAGCGGCACTGCAGCTTAGGCTCGTTTTTTTTCCAGCGTGTGTGTGTGTGTTGTGTGTTCCTGTGTTGTGCTCTTGTGTGTGGCTGTAGGGAAGAAGGGAGTACATGTCAGGCAGATGTTCTCGACTCACTCTCATAGAGCCGGCCTCGCTGTGATTAATCAAGGTGGCCGGGGTCATTGTGTTGAGCCACTTCTTCTTTCTTTTGTAACTTGCTTGTATGACCGCCAGCGTTTGGGAGTAGTGAACAACATGTTACCAAAGTAGAAGCTGAACCACATTCTGCATTAGTTTCCTGCAGAGCTGTTAAACTAGATTCATCATGCATAGTGATGTGAGCTGTTAAAATACATTTTAGTCTTTTTTTCAGGAATTGTGGGAGGGGAAAAAACCAAGGGTTATTAAACGTACAATATGTTGAATTTTATGACAATGTTTACATTAAAATATCTAAATTTATTAAGCAGAGAGAACTCCCATGATTCCCCGCAAACCACAGCGTCATCTTTTGTTTTTGCAGTACTGATTGAGATTGAGAGATTGTGGAATCTACATATTATATCTTTAAAGAAAAAGAACAATTCTTTTATTTTGTACTCTGAGTAGTATTTCTATTGTACACACACATGTCTGTGGTGATTTGATGCATGCAGGTCCAGTCCATGTTTGGAGAAGAAGGAGCTGAACACATTGGCTGTAAAGTCTTTCAGGAAGCCATCACTGAGTATCTGAAGACGCTCCAGCTTCTTATTAATCTCTACAATCAGACGTGGAATTCTCTGCATCTGCAGGGAATTACAGCGAACAATACTGTCTTAGATGTTTTTCTCTCATCTACAAACTCTCACTACGTTGCTAGTCGAACTGTAAATAGTGAAGAGTGCATAGAAAATAAGACATTTGGTCACATAACATTTATCTAAATAACTGACTGGAAGCCGACTCTGACTGGGAGCGGAGATACGTTGGTTTTTAAACGTCCCTCATGTGACCCACACGAGCACCGGGGAGAGAGATTTCTGTTTTTATGCCCCCAAACTGTGGAACTTGCTGCCTCTGGACATCAGAACAGAAAGCTCTCTGGGTGTTTTTAAACGCAAACTGAAGACCTGCCTTTTTAATCTGGCTTTTAATTAGGAGTTATTATATTTTGTTTTATTTCATGTCAGTAAACTAAAATGTCAATTCTTTGTATTTGACATTATTTGTGTTTTTAATTCTCTTCTTTTGTGAAGCACTTTGGGCTGCATGTTTTTATGTATGAAAGGTGCTATATAAATAAAGTTGAGTTGAGTTGTTACCAGATGCAAAATTGTTGTCAGACGATATCTGATTGGTTCAAAGATTGGTTGGTGTTTTTGTACAGTATTGCCAATGTACACATCACTTTTATAAAAGTTGAATTTATTCTTCACATCAGCTTAAATAACTCGACTAGATTGCTCCCTTGTTCAGATCAAAATTCATCAAGCGTGATGCAACTGGTAGCAAAGTGTACACCCCCCCCCCCCTCCCAACACTAAGGTCTGCACACGAGCAAACAGAACAACAACACACATAAGCGGGTTAGCAGCGTTAGCCAAAAAAGGTCAAACCTTTCACAATTGCTTCAGCCGAAACCGGAGGGGAAAAGACTGTCATCTTTAGAAGACCTTCCACCACCCACCCTTCACTCCGTCTGCATCGAGGGGGGAATTCTATTACCCGGACCTCCGCCCAGTTATGATGAATTCCCAGCCCTGAGAAGACCGGCCAGCCCGACCTCCATTTGCGGGAGATTAGATCCTCTGATTACAATGCCAGCTACCTCCCACCACTAGATAAATCTTCCATGGGAGCCCAAAAGCAAAGCCCTCCAGATCCATTGCGGTTAATAATTTAGTATTAGAGGGGGGACAAGTATTTATGATAATTCAAATGGAGCTGGAGCTTTTTTGACTGGATGGGAAAAGAATGGGTTTAAGTTAAAAATGGCATTTGCTGGGATTTAAATTTAGAAATGTCCATATATTGAGTTCTCCGCGCCATGGCTGCTCCACAGATTATATCACATTACACGACTGTCTGCAGAAAGGTGAAATGTGTGGATATGTTTATTAATGTGCCATGTAGGTGTTATGATCCAAAGTTCATGTGAAATGTCACACTGCTGTCAGCCTTCATGTGATATGAATTATGTGTTTGCCTAAAAGCTTCTGTTGGCATATTAGGGCGTCTTGTGTAATTGTTCATAGATCATTATGCGGAGGGTGGGCAGGAGGAGCTGGTTGGGGTGAGGACGTGCCTTGCATGCCTAATTTGCAGTGTACATGCTTAACGAACTCTGCGTTACTTAGAAGCACTAATTTGACATTCGGCTGCATAAAAGATGCAAATTAGATTAGAGAACAGCCCCCACAGCCTGCGAGCACTGTTAAGCAGCAGTGCCTCTCTGCACCATGCCATCAAGGCCAGAGAAGAGAGTCTACCGGTGGAATTAAAAAACGAAAAAAGCTGCAGACTTTGGAGCCTCAGTAGATAAAGAACAGGAAGCTCTGGTCCACCGTGGCTACATATTAACATATAGACTCATTTTCATAATATTTTCATCCAAGTTACAAATGACATACGGATTATGTTCCCTCTAATTTCTGGTGCTACTTAGTCATGGAGATAGTCATTCAAATGCATATTCACTGTTCATGGGCTGCATTGAGATTGCATTGCCCTCTCTTGCTTCATTCAGCGTTTTTAAAGACCTCGTGTCCAAACTACGTCGGGAAGGAAATTGCAACTGTTTCACAATGTGAATTCATTTAAATGGACATGTGTGAATATGTGTTTCAGTGTCTAGGTGCTATTATTGTTAACTGTTAATATGTTTATATTTGTGCTGTTTCTATTTTTGTACTGCTGCAGGGCGACCCCTCGGTCTCAGTGGGTCCTCCCTGCTAAAATAAAGGATAAATAAAATACTTTTTTTTTAGATTATGAACATGAAAGTTGTTGCAGGAAATGGCAGAACGTATACTTAAGTTTCCAGATGAATTCTATATGGAAGACTTCCTGTTGGTTTTTCTGGTACAGAACTCCAACAGGCTTTTTTTTTGGTAGATTTCGACATGCTCTATATGTCTACCAAATTTCACATATCTAGATGAAATGAAAAGGAGGTTTCTTGAAACACAGCTGTAGGGCCCTATCAATTCAATTTGTCTCAAGCACAGGACCCATAAATATCGTACTCTTCACTCAGCCTGAGTCTTTGACAGAAAATCAAATTGCCTGAATGGGCTCACACTCATGACCCACCTGTGATGTTTGCTCACAGGTGGGTCATTGGGAGGACCCTAAGGGTGGGTCATAATATTGCAATAGCTTTATCTTGGCTCCTAGAGTGATAGGCAGTCTGAAACTTCAACTGGAAGACCTTAATGAGTTGAGAAGACTGCTGTGGAACCATGGTGTCACATGGTCCAAACCCTGGCGTAGCTCAAGAATCAAGTAACCACCAAACTTCAGCATCATCTGCTGTCTAGGGAGGGCGCCATGTTTGAATTTCAGCTTTCTAGATAATTCTGGGACCGAGCAGTGACTCTTTGGGCCTGTGTTACAAAACTCAGTTGGACAGTTGGTAGGTTAGGGTACTTAAGGGTACTTTCTAAAAGGTGCATGTACCTTGTTTTATTTTCTTCTAGAACAGACATACAATAATCAAATAAATAAGGACAATAAGGACCTTTAGTTTGCACCACTTTGTTATCAGTGCAAATTGCTTCTTCTTTTTTACAGGCCACATCTCAAAATTCCTGTTGCAAAGAGGTTCAAACCCAAAAAAAACTAAAAACAACATTGTGAGGTTTCAAATTAAAAAGAAACCAGTGGCAGTGAGTCGACACAAAGTACAGAAAAAACACAAAAGTATTTTTTGAGGAACAAAACAAAAAAAGATTGACGATGGAGTCGACAGATTGTTCCGGAGCCTCGGAGCCCTCAAAGCAAACATTATGTCCCTTTATAGTGTGAAGCCTTTACGGTACTAAGAGATCAGGCATGAAGTAGAAGGAGATGTTGTCAGAGGCATTAAGTCAATTCTTTAAATCTACTCTAAAACCTGGAGTCAGTGTAAAGAGGCTGAAACGTCACTGCTGTAATGTAATCATGTTTTTTTGGTTCTGGTTGAGAGGCTGGCAGCTTGGTTTTTGTACCAGACAAAATGTATCGGCAGAGATTGTTTATGTGCCCTGAACTTTCACATCACATTCACACGCCTTAGAGATCCTTGATATTTGCTCTGCAGGAGGTATCAACCTTGAAATGCTGCGTGATGAACTGCGGCTCTGACAGCTGCGTCCATACTTGTGCCGTATATCATCACCTATCACTTACATCCTCCACCCCACCTGACGTGACCATTACCATATAGATGGTTCTGACTTTGTGACCCTGATCTGTCCTAGGTGTCCATGAATTGCGACTATGTGTTCGTCAACGGGAAGGAGACGCGGGGATCCATGAGCGCGAGGGTCATCTTCAGCTACGAGCACCTGAGCGCGCCGCTGGAGCTGACCGTGTGGGTGCCCAAACTCCCCCTGCAGGTGGAACTCTCCGACAACAACCTGAGCTTCATCAAAGGGTGGAGGGTTCCCATCCTGCCTGACAGAAGGTAAGGCCCAAATCCAAAACCTACGCTATGTTTTAAAAGGAAAAGTCACAGCTTGGTTTCGGCCATCGCTCCCATCTTGTAAAAAGCATCATGATCACATAAATGTTCGACTTACTGTCGGTCTAAGTTACTGAAAGGTTTGAGGAATGCTCGAGCTGATTGATTTTGCTAGCTGTGAAAGAGGCTGCAATTGAATCTTTCAAGGAAAATGTGCCCGATATGAGTACGCTCTGTTCTCGATGAGCAGTCTCTTCTCAGAGAGTAATGTCTGCCTCGTCTCACATCCTCCACTCTGAGTGTGTGTTTTTTTTTTTTGGCTTGTTTGTACCCACTTCAATCAAACTTTTAAATAATCTTTCTTGAGGATGTCGAGTTTGAGCAATCACATCAGATGTTTCGATCTTATTGACTTGATATGTTGGGGTTTATGCCCGACATGTGCTTCTCTGTGTTGCTTTTGATGTTTTTTTACTTATTAATAATATTATATAGACAGCTAAATTTGTGCCGTACTAGGAATCCAAGACAATTTTACCAAAGGGGACAATAAAGTGTTTCTTCCCATCGTATCGTCTCATCTCTTTTCATATCATTTTGTGTTGTGTTATTGTACCATATCGTACCATACGTCTCTTCCCATCTTACCTTGTTTCATATCGCATGGCAGTGCTTCCCAAAGTGTGGGCCGCGGCCCCCTGGTGGGCCATGTGGGTACTGCAGGTGGGCCTAAAAATAAAAGAAATATAACAATAATGATGATTTACCATGAGTCAACCCTTTAAGTGATTAGTAAGGCTTATCATGACTTTTCATGGACATATTGTTCAGTAAACGTTTGTGTCTATCTTGCCATAATATCATGTTGTCATGTCTAATAATTTACCCTAACTGAAAGTTATAGTCATAGTTTTTATTTTATAACGGGCCCCGGAGAACTTTTGTATTTCAAAGTGGGCCGCGGCAGTCTTAAGTTTGGGAAAGGCTGTTGTATGGTATCCAGTCAAATCAAACAGTCTCTTTCTGTGACGTCTCGTCTCATCTCTTGTCTTATCCCATCGTACCAAACCATTGTACCGTACGTCTTGTGCTTTGTCTCGTCTCGTCTCGTCTGGTATCATATCGTATGATATCATACAGTATCGCATCATATATTCTGTTTTTGCCACTGACAGACTCAGCATGTCATTTTGTACGAGACTGATCACATTACAGAAAGAAACAGAACAAAAACAGACTTTTTTAAAGTAGAGGAAGATGATTTTCTTTTGTACTCAGAACCAGAAAACACACAGTTACATCACTCCCTTTAAGCCACCAGACTCTTCTATCAAAGACAGAACACAGACATGGCAGAGTACAGCTGACACATCGGTTAGTTTTCTGTGTTTTTGTGGAGTTTTTTTCAAACTAAATTAAAAAGAACCAACAGAACACACATGAGTTAACAGATTGAGGAAGTGGTTGATAAGCTGGAAAAATAATTGCTGATGTCATTGAAGTTTAGTGGCGTTGAGGAGAGTGATGTAACAAGTTTTATTCTGAGTTTTAATAAAAAAAAACATCTTGCGTCTAAAAGGTCAGTCTCTGTAGGGATCCCTTCCCCAATGTTGTCAGACACTTAGAATAACAATCGGAGCCTGTCAGGGATGATAAACACAGACTCAATGGGAGCATCTCCCTGCAGGGATTACTTTGGAACCAATTTACACCCCTAAAATTCAAGCTGATGTTTAAAGATAGAAAACACTTTTTAAAATCAGACAGGGAAAGAAAGACGAGCAGTCAGAAGATCAGACATTTTGTTCAGAATTAAGCCAAACTTATTTAAATGAAGCAGAAAGTTTTATGTGTCAATCATTTGACTTCTAGTTTTAAATATTATATGTATATATATATGTAGCTGTGTTCACACAACAAGTACCGATCATGTTTTGTGTCCAGGGTCAGTGATGCTGGCAGGATTACATTTCACATACGCACAAAAACCATTCCAGGGCGTGTAGGATACCTTATAGAGAGAGAGAGACCAGAGAGAGAGAGAGAGAGACCAGAGAGAGAGAGACCAGAGAGAGAGAGAGAGACCAGAGA